>NW_006399870.1:6046756-6053949 GCF_000299155.1 Elephantulus edwardii
TGGAGACTAAGGTGCATTTGGTACAGGCCATGGTCTTCACAATCACTTGCTATTCATCAGAGAGTTGGACAATGACCAAGGAGGATAGAAGGAGAATTGCTACCTTTGAGCTGTGATGCTGGAAAAGAGTACTGAGAATACCATGGACTGCTAGGAAAACAAACAGATTCATCCTGTAAAGGGGCAACCCGGGCAGCTCCTTGGAGGCAAGGATTCTGAGGCTCTGTCTAACATACCTTGGACATGTTGTGAGGATAGACCGGTCCTTGGAGAAGGACATCATGCTTGGGAGGGTGGAGCAACAGCGCAGGAGGGGAAGGCCCTCTAGGAGGTGGATTGATTCAGTGACTGGGATAATCACAATGGTAGTGTCAGAGACATTGTGATTGGTACAGGGCAGAGCAGAGTTTAGAGCTGTTGTACATAGGGTCGCTATGAGTCACAAGTGACTCGTCTGCACATAAAAACAACAACATTTGCCTTTGACCAAAAAGAAATAAGTGGAAATGATGACACACTTTGAAACAAATATTTTGAATCTGATAGAAGCTTAACTAGCTTTTCTTAGAAAAGGATGCAACACCTGTGGGGAGTCTATTTAACGCAGAGCAGCAACAACTTTCGTTCACTTAGAGAGTTCTCAACTGTCCTACCTGCAGTCAATCCCCAGGCGTAGGCATGAAATAATTAAGATTTCCCCTATATCATTTAGCTAACTAACTCATTCAGGAATCAGCCATGAACCAACTGCAATTCTACTTGAAAGCTCTCTAACTTTTATTATAAAGCAAGAAGGGTTCTATGTGATAAATTGTTGAAAATGTAAAAAGTAAGTGGTTATGGGTGATTGTTATTATGTACCATCAAGTTGGAATCAACTCATTGCTGACCCTACAGCAGGTTACAAGTGGGAGAAAGTACTCATCTTTCTCCCATGGAGCAGCTGGTGGATTCAAACTATGGTGTCTTTGGGTTGATATGCAACTCATTACCATCCCAATCAAAGCTTTCCGAACTCCCTGTTTATCAGGTATTTGGGAGGTCTGAAAAGTCAGTATCTGAAAGAACCAGATATCTCCTAGTGTATAGGTCTTGTTAATAAACAACAAGAAAAAGGATTACATAACTTTTCTGTATTCTAGTATTTATGACAATGAACACTGACTTTATTTATCATATAAGGATTAACTAGCATTATGTCTGCAATCCATCCTAAATTAAAGTACTCTTCCATGTTTTGTTGTCATTAATTGCCATGGCATTGGTTCTGGCTCACTCTATGTACAATAGAAGTGAACAACACTTAGTCCTGTGCCATTTTCACAATTTTTACTTTTGTTCAAGTCAATTGTTACAGCCAAGGTATCAACGTATCTTATTAAGGGACTTCTTTTTTTGCTCTCTACTTTACCAATCAATAGCCAGGAAATTAAAAGATGTATTGTGATGGGAAATTCTGCGGTTATAGACTTCTCTAAAGTACTGAGGAGCAACGATGTCAGTCTGGAGACTAAGGCACACCGAATACATGTCATGGTATTTGTAATCACTTGCTATGCATCAGAGAGCTGGACAATGACTGGGGCTGATAGAAGGAGAACTGATGCCTTTGAGCTGTGGTGTTGGAGAATGGTATTGAATATACCATGAACTGCTAAGAGAACAAACAGATTTGTCCTAGAGAAAGTGAAGCCAGGTTGCTCCTTGGTGGAAAGAATTCTAAAGCTTCTTCTGACATCCTTTGGATATGTTGCAAGGAAGGACCAGTCCTTGGAGAGGAATTTTCTTCTTAGGAGGGTGGAGGGACAGCGCAAGAGAGTAAGATCCTCAATGAGATGGATTGTTCAATCACTGGGGTAGTGGGATAGGTGTGTCAGAGAAAATGAGATTGGCACAGGATTGAACAGGGTTTAGGGTTGTTGCACCTAGGGTCGCTATGAGTCACAGGTGATTTTGTTTCTCAGTACATGATTTTGTTTCTCAATAGACTGATCACAGCTGATTACATGTTCAATGTATATGATGATATCTTGTTATCCTCCCTTTTAAGTAGCAATCTACCTGATTTATTTTCCCCAGGAAAAATTTTTTTGTCCTTCTGGCAGTCCACGATGGTGGTTCTTGCTATTGTTGTGTGCCACTGAGTTTACCATGAATCATAGTAACCCTATGAGCAACAGATCTGAACTTTGCCCAATCTGTGCCATCCTCACCACCTCTGATATGATAGAGCCCATTGATACAGTTTATAGGCACTGTGTCAATCTATTTTGTTTAGTGTCTTCTTTTTCTCTGACCCACTATCTTTTCTAGCAAGGTGATCTTTTCTAAGGACTGGCCTCTCTTGACAGTATGTCCAAAATGTGTGAGTTGAAGTTTCACCATCCTTGCCTCTAAGGAGTACCCTGGTTACACTTCCTCCAAGACAGACTATTATTGTTTTTGTGTGCTTCTGCATCATATCCAAACCAAGGTTCATCCTTAAGTGATTTTTCAGAGCCTCCAAATGACAGGGGAGGAGTTTGTCTACCTTTCTTCCATGGAGTAGCTGTTGGATTCTAACCATGTGCTACTGGATTGGCAGTACAGCTCCTTACCACTAGGCCACCAGAACTAGATAAGATAACTGAGTTGCTTTTCCACACCCTGCCCCCCTCCCCTCAGTTTATTTGGTATTTAGTACTCGACTGCAACACCACAATTCAAAACCATCAATTTTTCTTCTGTCATCCTTATCCATTCAATCAGGCACGTGTTAGTCTTCAAGCTGTGATTGATTGTTGCTTCTTAGCAATTTGGAGAGGTTCTTCATGGCAGATTTTTTCCAATGCAACACATCTTTTGATTTCTTTACTGTTACTGTCATCAATTTTGCATGTGTATCTAAGTAAAATGAAATTATTCACACTTATTTTCTCTACATATTGTGGTGTTTTCTATTGGTCATGTGGTGAGGATTTTTGTTTTATTGATATCCAGATGTAATCTATACTGATCTTTGATCTTCTACAGTTAAGTGTTTCTTTTTGCAAGCAAGGTTGTGGCAACTACCTGATTCAGGTCATTGATGAATCTTCCTCTAATACTAAAGTCATATTCTTCTTGATATAGTCCAGTTTCTCAAACTTTTGCTCAGCTTATTCAGTATTTGTTTTTCTAATATGAGAATTTAAAGGCATCAATTATTCCACTATTATACACTTTCCCTTTTTCACATGCAATAAAATGGTAAAAAAATACCATGGCATAGACTGATGTGCTTTCGTTTTAAAAATGACACATTTTATTTTCAACACTTTAAAAAAGTTTTTGACAACAGAATTTTTCATAGAAATGTGGCATTTGAACTCTAAAGTGCTACTTCCATGGAAATTGTGGACCCAAGTAAAACTTTTGTTATGTTCGATCTAGTTGCCTGTGACTCATAGAGACCCCATGTACAATAACTCTGAACCCTGCCCTATTCTAAGCGAGTCTCACTCATTCTGACATATCTAATCCCAATTCCCCAGTAATCACATCAATCCATTTCATCTAGAGTCTTCCTCTCCTGTGCTGTCCCACCACCCTTCCAAGCATGATGTACTTCTCCAAGGACTGATCCCTCTTGGCCACATGCCCAAATTATGTGAGACAGAGCTTAAAAATACTTGCCTCCAAGGAGAAACTTAATTTCACCCTCTTCAAGACAGTTTTATTTGTTCAAATTATTCAATTATTCCTCTGTCATCCATAGTCATTGTCCAGCTCCCCGAGAAATTCTTGATAACTTCAAACTTTCTATTTGTCAAGATATGTCCCTAATTGGTTCCACTGTGAAAATTTTGTTTCCAATATTTTGAGATGTAATCCATTCATCATTTATAATCATTGACCTTACTCAGTAAGTGCGTCAAATCTTCTTCAGTTTGGGCAAAGTTGTGTGATGTACATAGCATAATTCAATGTGTTTCCTCCAATGCTGATTTTTTTTTCTTTTTAGATTTTACCTTCTTGGGTTATTTGCTCAGCATATAGACTGAGTAAATATGATAAAAAGATACAGCCATGGCAAGCACCTTTTATATTATTATTTTTTTAATTAATTTTTTCATTTTAATTGAGATTTTAACTAAAATTTATCAAGAACTTTGATTTCCATTCATTCATTGTTCTCCTCCATACTTGCACCTCCCCCGTCCTGTTTGCTTTCCTCTTTGGAAAAAAAATTCTTTTATTGTTGCACAATTTCCTCCCACTGAACTCCGCTTTGCTATGCAGCTCTAAGTCTGGACTGTTGTTGTACAAATCATACTTAATCATATATTCCTTTTAAATAATTTTCCCGCATCTGTTACAATGCATTATACATTATTTATCTCCTCTTAGTTTCTCCCAACTTCCTTGTCAATCCTGTTTTATAACAGTGGCAATTAGGCAGTATTTGTCCTTTTGTAGCTGAGATATTTCACTTAGCATTATGTCTTCCAGGGTCACCAGTTTTGTAGAACATTTTATGAGTTCCTTGTTTTTCAGTGCTGTATAATAGGTCAATGTGTGAATAGACTATAGTTTTCTATTCATTCATTTGTTGAAGGGCACTTGGGTTGCTTCCAACTCTTTGCTATTGTGAACAATGCAGCAGTAAACATGGGTGTACATATATCTGTTTGAGTGGCAATTCTGATTTCTTTAGGGTATATACCCAGTAGTGTAATTGCTGGGTCAAATGGTATTCATATTTCCAACTCTTTGAGAAAGCACCATACAGCCTTCCATAGTGGTTACACCATTTTACACTCCCACCAACGGTGAATAAATGTTCCAATTTCTCCACAACATCGCCAGCATTTGTTGTTTGCTGCTGTGCTGAATTTTGCTATTGTTACTGGGATAAGATCTCATAGTTGTTTTGATTTGCATTTCTCTTAGAGCTAGGGATTTTGAACATTTCTCATGTGTTTGTTCATCATCTGAATGTCTTCTTTGGTGAGGTGTCTGTTCATATCTTGTGCCCATTTTGCAATTGGGTTAACTTTAGCTTGCTGTGGTGCTTAAGTATTCTATAAATTCTAGATATGAGTCCTTTATAAAACATGTCATTACCAAATATTTTTCCCCAGTCAGTGACTTTCTGTTTTGCCCTGTGGTAGAAGTTTTTTGATGTGCACAGGGATTTGATTCTTTAGAAGGTTCCATTTTAGAAGGTACCATCTTAGAAGATTCTACTTTATTCTCTCCTGGTTGTAGGTTTTTCAGAATGGTTGGGAGAATGTTCTCGTTGTGGATTAGGTCTTCTAGAATTCTTCCAAGCTTTTCTCTGATGAAGTTCATTGTCCTTCGTTTTAGTTCTAGGTCCTTGATCCACTTTGAGTTGAATTGTGAGTTGTGGGTTGTGCTTGATTTTTCTGCAGATAGTTTCCCAATTTTGTCAACACCATTTGTTAAAGAGGCAGTTGTTTCCCCATTTAGCAGATTTAATCTTGTTGTCAAAAATCAGTTGAGGTGATTTCTGGGTTCTTAATTCTATGTTATTGTTCTGTATATTTGTCATTTTAACAGTACCACACCATATTGACCACCACGGCTGTACAGCTGGATTTGAAATCAGGGAGTGAGATGCCTTCTAGTGCTTTGTTTATTCAATGTCTCTTCATTCCAGATGAAATTGGAAGTTGCCTTTTCCATCTCACTGAAGAACTGAATTGATGTTTGTATTGGGATTGTATTGAACTTATATATTGCCTTTGGTAGAATTGTAATTTTCACAATATTATGTCTTCCTATCCAGGACCATGATATATTCTTCCATTTCTCCAGGTCTCTTTTTGTTTCTTTTAGTAATGTTTTGTAATCTTCTTTGATTATGATCTTGTGTTTCTAGTTAGATTTACTCCCAAGTATTTAATCTTCTGATAAGCTATTGTGATAGGTATTATTTTTCTATACTCCAGTTCTGTATTCTCTTTGTCACTGTAGAGAAATCCAATTGATTTTTGTATTTTGATCTTGGATTATGCCACTTTGTTGAATTGGTCAACTACGTCTAGGAGTTTTCTAACTCTTTTTGGTTCTCTAATTATACTATCATATCATCTGCATATATAGATAATTTTACCTTCTCTTTGCCAATTTAGATACCTATTATTTCCTTTTCTTGTCTTATTGTTCTTGCTATGACTTCTATACCTTGTTGAATAGGAGAGGTGATAGTGGGTATCCTTGCCCAGTTCCTGTTCTCAAAGGGAATGCTTTAATCTCTCTCCATTGGGATCAATGTTGGCTCTTGAGTTTGCATTTATACTTTTTAGCATTTTGAGAAAATTCCCTTCTATTCCTTTTTGTGAGTATTATAATCAGGAAAGGGTGCTGGATTTTGTCAAAGGTCTTTTCTGCATCAATTGATAGGATCATGTGGTTCCTTTGCTTTGCTTTGTTAATGTGATGAATTACACGGATTGCTTTTCTTATGTTGAACCATAATTGAATACCTTTTATAAGCCCCACTTGGTCATGGTGAACTATTTTTTTAATGTATCATTGGATTCTATTGGCCAGGATTTTATTCAGGATTTTTGCATCTATGTTCATGAGAGATATTAGCCTATAGTTTTCTATTTTGGCAGTGTCTTTACTTGACTTTGATAGCGAGGATATGTTTTTCATAGAATAAGTCTGGGAGAATTCCATTGTTTTCTATATTCTGAAATAGTTTATATAGAATTGGTGACAGTTCTTCTCTGAGCGTTTGAAAAAAAAAATTCACTTGTAAAAGCATCTGGTTCAGGGATTTCTTTTGTTGTTGTTGGAAGTTGTTTTATTACCTTCTCAATTTTTTTCTTTTTTAATGAGTCTGTTCAGGTGTTTGATTTCAGTGTATGTTACTTTTGTTAGTTTGTGAGTTTCTAAATATTTTTCCTTTTCCTCTGTTGTTGTTGTTGTTACGTGCCATCGAGTCACTTGTGACTCATAGCGACCCTATGTACAAAAGCCCTAAACTCTGCTCTGTCCTGTGCCAATCTCACTGTCTCTGGTAAACATATATGGATTATCCCAGTCACTGAATCAATCCACCACATAGAGGACCTTCCTCTCCTGCACTGTCCCTCCACTCTCCCAAGCATGATGTCCCTCTCCAAGGACCTGTCTGTCCCTCCTTGCAACATGCCCAAAGTATGTCAGACGAAGCCCCAGAATCCTTGCCTCCAAGGAGT
>NW_006399870.1:6054452-6065936 GCF_000299155.1 Elephantulus edwardii
TCCTTGCTCTGTTCTCACGACTGCGTCTTGGTCCAAGTATAGGTTTTGCATTAGCACGATCAAGTGTTCTGGGGTTCCCATTCTTCTCAGAGTCAGCCACCTTTTTCTCTAGGTTTTCATATTTGGTTTAGTATAGTTTTTCTTTATATTCCATTGTTAACCTTTTTATTTTACTTGGTTCTGTTGTGACATTGCTGGTTTAATCTCTTTTTAGAATTAGTTGTGTCTTTCTCTCTTTTTTTTAAATCCCCTTTGTTAGTTTTGGTAGTGGTTTGTCAATTTTATTGACCTTTTCGAAGAACCAACTCCTGGTTTTGTTGATGGTTTCATGTGTTTTTCTGTTTTATATTTCACTTATTTATAATCTAATTTTTATAATTTTAGATTTTTTAGAAGATATTGGATTTCTTTGCTATTATTTTTCAATATGTTTGAGATGTTAGAGAGTTAATGAACATTTTTTTCTTCCCTTTTCATGTGTTTGCTTATTGCTTTAAATTGACCTCTGATAACTACTTTGACTGATTCCCAGAAGTTTTGGTAATTTGTGTTTTCATTGTCATTTGTTTCAAGAAACCTTTTAATTTCATTGTTTATTTCTTCTATTAGCCACTTGTGCTCAAGGAAGGTGTTTAGCTTCCAAATGTTTAATGTTTTCTTCTTTATGCTCTTGTTAATTTCTAATTTTGTAGCATTGTGGTCTGAGAAGATGCTTTGCATTATTTCTATGTTTTTTTTAATTTATTGATACCTAACATGTAGTCTATTCTGAAGAATATTTTATGCACATTGGAGAAGATATACTGTACTTTTTTGGGGGGTGCATTAGTCTCTCTACTTCTTTGAGATCGATTTGGTTTATTGTATGGTTGCATTCTTTGCATTTTTATTGAGTTTATTTGTGGTAGTACTATCTTAAGAGTGTTATATTGATGTCTAAAACTAATATCGTGGTGTTGTCTATTTCCATTTTCATTTCTTTTTAATGTTTGTTTTGTATATTTTGCAACTATGTTATTTGGTGCATAGATATTGTAGATTATAAGATGTCTTCCTGTTCTATTGATGTTTTAAGCATTATATAGTGATCTTATTTGTCCTTTGTGATGGTTTTTTTGCACTGAAATCTATTCTATTAGAGATTCATATTGCTTCTTCTGATTTTGGTGGTTTTTTTGTTTTTGTTTTTCTCACTGCCATTTACTTGGCACAGTTTTTTTCCATCCTTTTATTTTTTGTTTTTATCTTCACTTTTTGAGGTGTGTCTCTTAGGGTGTGTACTTGTTTGTTTGTTTTATTTTGTTTTGTTTCCATCCAATCTGCTACTTTTTTCTCTTCAGTGGGGCATTTACACCATTCACATTCAGTATGACTATTGAGAGACATGTTTTTATTGTTATCATATTATTGAGTTCTTTTCTGTGTTTTTCGCTGGTTACTTTGGACCATCCTGCTTTCTGTGCTACTCTGTAAGGGGAATGTCTCTTAGTGTCTCCTGCTGGTATTGTTTTTTACAAACTCCCTTAGGTTCTGCTATTCTGAGAACAACTTGATGACACATAACAATAACAACACCATTCAATTCAGATCTTTCTTTTTTTAATTTCAGTTAGTTTGCTTTGCAAACAGGAAAATAAAATTACTTTTAAGATTATCTATATACAAAGAAATCTAGTATATGTGCCGAGAAATCTAGAGAACAACCACTTGGCCAACTGACTGGAAGAGATCTATATTTGTTCCCATTCCAAAGAAAGGTGACCCAACTGAGTGCACAAACTAAAAAACAATATCATTGATTTCACATGCAAACAAGATTCTAATGAAGATTATCCAAAAACGACTGAAACAGCAGACCAGCAGAGAAGTACCAGAAGTCCAGGCTGGGTTTCAAAGGGTTAGTGGTACTAGGGATATTGTAGCTGATGTCAGATGGATCTTAGCTGAAGCAGGGAATACAAGAAGAATGTCTATCTGTATTTCATTGATTATGCAAAGGCGTTTGACTGCGTGGATCATAACAAACTGTGGCTGCCTATGAGAAGAATGGGAATCCCAGAACATTTAATAGTGCTAATGCGAAATAGAGCACGGTTTAGGGCTGTTGTATATAGGGTCTCTATGAGTCGCAAACGTCTCGACGGCACATAACAACAACAACAACAATACGAAACCTATACTTGGGCCACGAGGCAGTCATTAGAACAGAGCAAGGTAACATCACCTGGTTCAAAATTGGGAAGGGTGTACGTTAGGGATGTGTCCTAGCTCCACACCTTTTCAACCTGTATGCAAAGCAGATTATCAGAGAGGCCGGGCTTTATGAGGAGAAGTGTGGCATCGCATCAGGATTTGTGGAAGATCTATTAACAATCTGCATTGTGCAGATGACACAACCCTGCTTGACGAAACTGAGGAGAACCTCATGCACTTGCTGCAGAGTGTCAAGGACTGCAGCCTTCAGTATGGACTGAGGCTCAATGTAAAAAAGACAAAGATTCTGACCACTGGACCAATTGGTAGCATCAGGATGGATGGTGAAGTGATTGAGACTGTTCACAGCTTCAGTTTGCTTGGCTCCACAACCAACACTCTTGGCACCAGTATCCAGGAAATCAAATAACGTATTGTGATGGGAAAGTCTGCTGTTAGGGACCTCTCTAAAGTACTCAAGGGCAACGGTGTCTCTCTGGAGACTAAGGTATGCCTGATAGAGGACATGGTCTTTGCAATCACTTGTTATGCATCAGAGAGTTGGACAATGACTAGGGAGGACAGAAGGAGAATTGATGCCTTGAGCTGTGGTGCTGGAGAAAAGTATTGAATGTACCCTGGACTGCCAAGAAAACAAACAGATTCATCCTGGAGAGGGTTAAACCAGGCTACTCCTTGGAGGCAAGGATTCTGGGGCTTCGTCTGACATACTTTGGACATGTTGTAAGGAGAGACAGGTCTTTGGAGAGAGAAATCATGCTTGGTAAGGTGGAGGGACAGCGCAGGAGGGGAAGACCCTCTCTGAGGTGGATTTATTCAGTGCCTGGGGTAATCAGGATGGGTGTGTCAGAGGCCATGCAATTGGCACAGGATAGAACAGGGTTTAGGGCTGTTGTACATAGGGTTGCTATGAGTTGCAAATGACTCGATGGCACATAACAGCAACAACATATACAAAAAAAAATAGTAAAATAGAAATATATTATTGTTGCTGTTGTTTAACATGAATGTGAAAACAACCCATAACTAACCATCCAGTCAATTTTCAGAGGCAGGTAATTGCAGGGGAGAAGATTGCCCAACCTCCCATAGAGTAACTGGTGGATTTGAACCTCATACTTTCAGAATTGCAACAAGCTTCTTACCACTAAGCCAAAAGTGATCTCTATTGAAATGACCTCATGTTCTTAAAGTGAATCTTGAGTACTCTCAAGGATGTCCTGTTCTCTCAAAGATAGGATTATCTTTCTTTCAAGACAACTGTGAGCTAAATCAGATATTCTCCATTCAATTTGTTCATCAGTAAATCTAGTCCATGACTAGCCATTATTACAAACTGAATATGTAGATAAATTGAAAAGCACCACCATATGGAGTAAGCTGGTGAAAAGATCATATCACACATTGTTCACTCACTGTAAGGTACTCCTTAGGAACAAGGATGGTGGAACTTTATCTCTCATACTTTTTATATGAGTCCTTGGACTCATGATGGGAAAAGTGGAAAGATAAGAGAAAGAGATGTGCTTGCTAAAATAAAGATATTTTAGTTGTTTGAATCTACTAACAGCTCCATGAGAGAAATATGCATAAAATCTTTTTATGTGAATTACAACCCCAAAATACTCACTGGAGGGTCAGCTATGAGATAATTCCAACTTGAAGGTATATAACAACAACAATTTCTAAATAGAGATTTAGAGCTAAAAAATGATATTATTATTGTTACCATTACGTGCCATTGAGTTATCTAAGACTCACGGTGACCCTATGAACAAGAGATCTGAGCTTTGCTCTATCATGCACCACCCCCACAATTTCTGGTATGCTCCAGCCAACTGTTGCAGTAACTATGTAAATACATCCTATCCAAGGTTTTCTTCTCTTTCTCTTACCCTGATAGTCTCACTTTCCACCAAGAACACTAATCACTCTTGGCAGCCCTGGACAATCTCTAGTATCTGTTGTTCTTGCTGGAAATTTATAATACCCCTTTTACTTATTTACTTTTTTTAGTAAAACAAGTGAAAAGGGTATATGTAGGCAGTAAGACAGAGAAGTATAGTTAGATAAAGGTGGGCCAAGTAAAAGAGTTAAAATAAAAAAGAAAGAAGTGAAAGGGGGGAAGGATTCCTGGAAAGGCAAGGGAGAAGCCAAACCTCACAGCATGCTGTCAGCAGAAAAGGAGAGAAAGAGTTATGCAACCCTTTAACAGACAGGACTAAAAAAAGTCTCCATCTATCCTGAATGCTTAGATGACTTCTTTGCACAAAGATGGTTTCTTCCTTTGTTCCCTTCTGTGTTATTCTTGGAGGGCTATGACTGTCTATCACCTGGTAACTGTGCTAGCCTTGGGTTGTAATTAATAAGGAAAAGTAAGAGATCTTTTCATCTCAGATAATTACACAAATTGCATTGTGACATATTTTCTTTCAAGTTTTTAAAAGGTTAAGGTGATTTTCTAGCAAAAAAAGTATAATAGGAGATCTAAAGAATGGCTAATCCTTTCAGGTAAAGATTAGCCATCTCTCAAAACATTGACCTTTACCAAAGGAAGCCTTCCTCTATTCGTGTTACATGGATTTTCTACTGTGAGACACTGAAGATGTACTATTAGCCAGGTTCAGTAAAATTATTTAGAGTCAAGAGTAGGATCACAATTTTGTCTTGAAAATGTCAAGTTGTTGAATTCTCTAAAGTGAGGAAACAGAAGAACTATTCTGCTCTATTCATAAATGACATATTAAAGACCATCTCTGCTGGTAAGACCTGTTTCTTTCTGGGGCTATCTTAGGCTCTGATGAAGCCTCATGAAAAGAGAAGCTGACCATAATAGAAAATGCTGGGAGACTCCACCTTGTGCTGGCTGTGAAGGGACAGATGAAACATCAGGAATGCTCTTCAATTACTTTGCTGAGAGGATTGGTACCAAGAGGATTGTTACCTATTGAAAATGAGGCTTTGTAAAGAGAATAAAGTGATAATAAAATACTTTCACTTTATGTAAATCCTCACTTTATATGTTGAGTACATGGATTAATAATCTGTCTGATGCCCACCTTTTTCCAGTCCTAAGTTTTCTTTATACTGAAAACTTCAGGAGCATTTGCCGACACTGAGGGTGTCCCATGCACAGCCTCTATGGTTGGTTTTCTCTTCTTATCAACGTTATTCCTGAAGATGAGGGTTTGTACTGCTAGTTAATTATCAGACTCCTTAACTTGGAGTGTAAATAAACATTTGGACTTTCTGAACAGTAGTAATATTGATAGAGAAGGTTTGTTATTTATTTTTCATTTATGAAACCAGAGGAACATTATAATAACATGTTCATTTTTAGAATAATATATAAATGGAATATATATATATACACATATATATATATATTATACACATACACACACACTTGAGTCTTTTAACTCTAAGACTCATGGGTCAGTTGTGCATGTCACAATTTGCTTATCTTTTTCTTATGTTTTTGCTTCTATTATAAATAATACTGCTGTGAATATCCATTTAAAAGTTTTTTGTAAATAGAAAACTTGGAGGGGGAAAAATAAAATTCTTCTATTCCTCTCATACAAGCTTCCTTGTTTCTGTCCGTCTTACTTGCCACTGCATTCACAACTCATGAACAGAGGACAAATGTCTTCACAACTTCTCTATATCGACAAAAGCAAGAAAATTATTCCCATTTCATGAAGGGAAAACTAAGGCAGGAAGCGATTTATGTTTATACCCTTGACATAATCTAAGCAGGATCCCTGTTCTCATTTCCTAGTCAAGCTCCTCCATTTCTAACAGATTTCTACATTTCCATCAGGTGGCCTGTCTCTCAGGGAGCAGCTATATTCCAGGACTCCTTCATTTCTCTCTCCTTTGTGTAAAAACAAGTTCAGCCTGTGAAGAGAACAGAGGTGATCAAGTTCTTATGTCTTTGCTTACCCCTTGCAGGCAGTTCACTGAAGTAAACATTTGTTTTGATTCTAATTGTACTGACACTAGACAGGGACAAGGGGCTGTGAAAGGAAAAGAGGTTCCAGGAAGAGTAAGAGCAGTTCAGTGATGACTATGTGTTCGTAACCAAATGCTGAGATCACGCTTGCACCTCCATGTGACCGGAGGGTCTGTTTCTCACTCCCAACAAGCATTGTCTTCAATCTAGACATTGCTAGGTCCCAGCAGGACAAGAGCTTCCATAGCCCTGGCACTGGTGAATTCATTTATATTTCATTCTGATCTTTGTTCATTGAAGGCAACGGTAAAAGGATGTGACTCCCTCAAGTGACACCCTCAAGTAAGAATGGAGTCCATTACAACCAGACTGAAGCTTCAGTTGCTGTTGTTAGTTGCCTCTGAATCAGTTATGACAGAATATAACAGGATTAAGTGATGTCCATTCTATTCGTCTTCCAGCATTAAATCAGAAAATAGTATGACGTTCAAAAGGAGCTCTTCAGACATTTCTTCTTGATCTGTCTGGAAAGCTCTGCAGAAATATTTCTCATAGGTGACCCTATTGATATTTGGAATACTGATTACACAGCTTCTAAAAGCACAACAACATGCAAGTTGCTGCAGTATGACAAACAACCTTTTAATGTGTGTTGCCTCTCTTTTTTTTTAATTAATTTTAATGAAAGTTTACAGAGACTTAAGGTTTCCAGTCATTCATTTTTGCACTTTTCTCCCTTCCCACCCCCTCCCCCAATTCAGTCTTCTCCTTGAAAAGGAAAAGAAAAAAGCTTTCATTGTTATGCAATCCCTGCCCTCTCGACCCCTGCTGCCCAAGTCCACTCCACTATGTAGCCTTAACTCTGGACTTCTGTAATGACAAGAATACCCGTTCATACGTCCCCTTTAAACAGTTGTCTCCCTCATATATTTCAATGCAATATACATCATTCTTCCCCTCCTTTTCTGTCTTCCGTCAACCCTGATGTCAGTCCCGTTTTACAACAGTGGTCCTATACAACATTTGTCCTTTGTAACTGAGACATTTCACTCAGCATCATGTCCTCCAGGGTCATACATTTTGCATAATAGTTCATGAGTTCCTTGTTTTTAAATGCTGCATAGTATTCCATTATATGACTATACCAGAGCTTCTCTATCCATTCATTTGTTCGTTTTCTATCCATTTGGGTTGTTTCCAGCTCTTTGTTATTGCAAACAAAGCCGAAATAAACATTGGTGTGCATATATCTGCTTGGGAGACAGTTAAGGTTTCTTTACCATATATTCCCAGTAGTGGAATTGATGGGTCAAATGGTATTTCTATTTGCAACATTGTGAGAAAGCACCATACAGTCTTCTATAGTGGTTCCACCATTTTACACTCTCACCAACAACGAATAAGTGTCCCACTTTCTCCACAAATTTTCCAGCATTTGATGTTTGCTGTTCTGTTAAATTTTGCTATTCTTACTGGGATGAGATCATATCTCATAATTGTTTTGTGTGCTGCCGTTCTTAAGCAGAGAGAAAGATCCTGTTTTAGTCCTTGTTTAGCTTCTCTGGGTTTCAAATGGTTCTAAATATTATATTCTACTATCAAGACACAAAAGCACTTCATCAAACAATGTATAAACAAGAGTCTGTGGTGATGAAGGAAGAATTTTAAGCTGGTCTGAATGAAATGGCTAAAAAACAAGACCCAGAACCCTTATTCACTGTTGGTGGGAGTGTAAAATGGTGCAACCACTGTGGAAAGTGGTGTGGCGTTTTCTCAAAAAGTTGCAAATAGAGATATCATTTGACCCAGCAATTCCACTACTGGGAATATACCCCAAAGAGACCATAACTGACATCCAAGCAGATATATGCACACCCATGTTTATCACGGCTTTGTTCACAATAGCAAGGAGTTGGAAACAACCTAAGTGCCCATCAACAAATGAATGGATAGAGAAGCTCTGGTATATTCACACAATGGAATACTACACTGCATTGAAAAGCAAGGAACTCATGCAATATTATTTAAAATGAGTGACCCTGGGGGACATTATGCTGAGTGAAATATCTCAGTCACAAAAGGACAAGTTTAAAAGTAATATATTTTAGGGCATTATAATTATCATAAGAGTTGGGAATGAGGGTTGCAGAGTGGAGTATACTCAGGGTGGGCGTGGGGGGGTGCGAGGAGATTGTATACTAATGAAGGATTTTTTTTCTTTTGCTTTTCAAGGAGAATACTGAACTGGGGGTGGGGATGGGGTGGGCGGTGAGAAAAGTGCAACAATGAATGAATGGAAATCCAAAATCTCTGTAAATGTTCATTGAAATTAAAAAAAGTAAAAGAAAGAAGAAAAATGGCGATGAAGGTCTGGAGAAGCACTAGGAAATGAAACCAAATAATAGGTAATGGAGCCAGTCAGTGAACACCAACAATATACCCAGGCTGGCACCAAAAGCCTGCAGAGGTGTGATTATGTCAACAGAATAAGGAAGTAACAAAACATATATAATTTGGGAACTTTCAAGGGGAAAAGAGCTATTTTCACCTCTCAAGACGGACCCACTCTTTTCTTCTGAGAGTGACTCTCTTGCTTAATAGACTTTCCTCTGTGTTTAATAAAAACAAACAAACAAAAAAAACAACCAAAAACCAAACAAGACCCTAGAAATTGATGGCATACCAACTGTCGTATTTCAACAAACAGATGCTGCCTTGGATGCACATACCAAGTTGTGCCAAGAAATCTGGAGTACAACCCCTTGCCTACTGACTGGAAGAGATCTGTATTTGTGTCCATTCCAAAGAAAGGTGACTCAACAGAGTGTGGATATTATTGAACAATATCATTAATATCACATGCAAACAAGATTCTCCTGAAAATTTTCAAAAAATGACTGAAACAGCACATCAATAGAGAACTGACATATGTGCAAGCTGGGTTTAGAAGAGGCTGTGGCACTGGGGATATTATAGCCAATGTTAGATAGATCTTGGCTGAAAGAAGGGATTTCCAGAGGTATGTCTGTCTGTGTTTCACTGCCTATGCAAAGGAATTTTATCATGTAGAACACAACAAACTGTGGCTAACACTAAGAAGAATGAGAATCCCAGAACACTTGACATTTTTTAAATTTTTATGCAAAACCTATACTTGGCTAGGAGGTAGTCATCAGAACAGAGCAAGAAAACACAAAATTAGGAAGGGTGTACACCAGTGATGTATTCTATCTCCATATTTTTTCAATCTATATGCAAAACAAATCATATGGGATGCTGGACCTTATGAGAAAAAATGTGGCATCAGCAATCTGCGTTCTGCAGATGACACAACCCTGTTTGTTGAAACTGAGGAGGACCTGAAGCACTTGCTGCAGAAGGTCAAGGACTGCAACCTTAAGTATGAATTGAAGCTCAACATTAAGAAAATGAAGATTGTCACCACTGGGTTAACTGGCAGCATCATGATAGATAGCCAAGAGACTGAAATTTTTAAAAGCTACAGTTTTCTTAGGTCAACAATCAACATTCTTGGTACCAGTATTCAAGAAATTAAAAGATGAATTGAACTGAGAAAGTCAGCTGTCAAGAACTTCCCCAGAGTACTGAAGAGAAATGATGCCAGTCTGGAGACTAAGGTATGCCTGAACCAGGTCATATTCTTTGCAATTAGTTACTATGCATCATAAAGCTGGACAATGACTAGTGGTGATAAAAAAAGAATTACTATCTTTGAACTGTGGTGCTGGAGAAGAGTGTTGAATATACAATGGACTACTAGAACAAATAGTTTTGTCCTAAAGAGGGTGAGAGCAGGCTACTCCTTGAGCCAAAAATTCTGAAGCTCCATCTGACATACTTTGGGTATGTTGCAAGAAGGGACCAGTCCTTGGAGAGGAACATCATACTTGAGAGGGTATAGTGACAACACAAGAGAGAAAAACCGTTGATGAGATGGATTGATTCAGTGAGACTGGAGTAATGGTGTAGTTGTGTCAGGGACAATAAGGTTGGACAGAATAGAGCAGGGTTTAGGGCTGTTGTACACAGAGTGTCACTATGAGTTGCAAGTGACCTGAAGGAACATAACGACAACTGTCAAGATTCTCTGTTACTTTGACTGATGCTCTGTACTGTCAATTAGGACCCGGCTGACAGCTTACCCTCTTCCAGCAAGGTTTCAGTAATAAAGACCTTCAGTTTCACTCTCACCTTTCCTGCCCATCACTTGATTCTGCACCTACCATTAGGGAACTTATGTTTCTGCCATTGAGTTTGTATATCAATATGTCTATATCTCCACTGGACCTTGAATGCTTTAACAGTAAAGCCTTATTAATTTTCACCTTGCATCAACGGTTTATCTGTCACATACTACACATTCTTATTAGGGAGAATTATTCTAGCTGAAACATGCTGCTGGAATTTGATAAACTAGGTCTTCACTGTTTCTTTTCTCCATGTGTGGCAGATACTATTGCTATATAAGCCATATAACATTCTTGAGCACACACATGAAAAGGAGCTTTTGCCATGCACAAAGGACTCAGTCCATGTCACATGTCAACCTCTGGTATGCCAGCTAACTCCTGGAGTCCCTGTCTTAATTATTATTATTATTGCAATGATTTCCCTTTCCAGATGCCCTTGTGAATAGATACCTTTATTTCTTCTCTTAAGTTCATTGATCAATTAATTATTTATCTTAACTTCATCTTTGTATCTTCTAGGTGCCCATAGGAGAAGTCCTGATGGTACAATGTTTAAGTGTTCTGCTTCTAACTGAAAGATTTGTAATTCTAATCCACAATAGCTATATGGGAGAAGAGACCTAGCAACTTGTTTTCATAAAGATAAACAACCCAGCAAACCATATGGATCAGTTCTGCTTTGTCATAAGGGGTTACCAGGAGTCAGAATTGATCCAATGACAAACAACAATGATGTAGTGCCTATGGATTTCCCAATCACTTCACTAAGACACTCATACATCACTTAAGTTAGGGGTTTCCTAGGGTTTTGGTTTATGGTGAGGTCAAAGCACTCTCAAGGCTTATATCCACAAAGATAGTAAACTTAATGATGTAAACTAAGGAAAAGGGGTAGAAATATACTGTGTAGCTATTTAGAAAAAGATCTTTATCTACTTAGGAGATTTTAGTTTGTCTTTCCCTTCTTCAGAACGAGCAAAAGAAAACCATTTAAAACTCCAAAATAGAATATTAACAATTTATTATGTCAGATTCACAACTTTTTAAGTATATAGAACCAATTATTAAATCTTTATTTTTATATACGTTTAGCTTACTCAATAC
>NW_006399870.1:6066722-6074124 GCF_000299155.1 Elephantulus edwardii
AACAACAACAACAACAACATTTTCAATATTCTTCCTGTCTTAGAATTAAAGAACAATTATGTCATTTATGTTTATTAAACTCTCACAGATCATTAATTAAAGATTTTTTGAACACCTACCTCAATTGGTTATTCTTCTTCTTCAACCTCTGTGTTTCAGCCTTTGTTCATTTTCTTTTAGAACCACACATAGGTGTACTTAGATGTGTATTTGGAGTTTTACACTGTCCAGTGTTTAGGAAGCGATGCTGCCCTGTGTTCTCGGACACTAACATTGTCTGTTTTGTTAATCTTTTTCCTCATCTCTGATTGAATCCATCTTCCAATGAGCCAGCAGTCTTCTTTGAGATAGAAAAATCTATTTTACTCAGCACTTTGTAAATATTAAGTGTCTAATGCATGTTTTCACTTTAAATGAACAGCTTTCTGGGTTGCAAAAGGTTCCTGGGGCTAGGCCAGTACACATGGGAGGGTGACTGCTCACACTCAGAATGGGTAGCCAGGGAGATGATTTCACATCAGAACAACAACACTAGTAGCACAAGTAACGTTCACAGTTGTTGTTGATCTTCTCCTGGATAAAGAATAGAGAAACTGTGCTATCAAAAAACAGTTCCTTGTAACTGCTTTGTATAATTCAAGTTGAAATTTCAATTTTATTTTTGAGACCAGTGAGGTCCAAGGACATTTTATGCCCTTAGTATGCCAATACCAGAGCTTATCATTGTAAATGCTCCAGACTTCAAAGCTCTAATGAATTTGTTCATTTATTGTCATTTATCTTTGGAAATAAATACCACTTCACTGATTAAAATAGGTCCCCAAACATATGTGTGGATGCAGCTATCTTAAGTCTGCATTAAACCTTGGAATTGCCTCCTGACAGCTCTCATTTATTTGGGTTAGCTCAAAAGAACAGAAGCATCTTGAAAATGGCCAGATGGCCCCCCACGTCAGCCTCCTTCCTCTCTTTCTTCTTCATGGAGTAAATGAAAGTCTGCAGTAAGTGATTGTGAATGTTTAATTCAGCCTTTTGATATCAAATTTTGGAGCCATTTCAGTGAATATGTGGCACTGAGTCCATAATGAGATTCCACATTTACTCAACCAGCTGGGAAAATCAGTGAACATTAGTGTAACTCGCACCATTACTGAGATTGCAATAGATGTTTCTGAGAAGTCATGCACTCCTCGAGAATCAAGTTACTCAGATGGTTTGAGCAGGGTAGGGGAGAGAATTGAATTTTTTCCAAATTTTCTTTTGCTAAAACAATAATTCAGTAATTTACTTCAGGCATTTCTCTCCCCGAGAATGCATGGCTCTGGTGCAATCTTTCATATAGGGCAGCAGGACTTTAATTTGTTTATTAATTTTGATGGAGTTAGCTAAACTTAATAAAGTTCAAGAAAACCTGTTCAAAATCACAAACTAGCCTTAGAGACTTAGCCTAGAGACTGATTACCTGGGGGCTTTTCCAGAATTTATAGTCATCTTCGCCTCTTTCCTTAAAATTCTAGATTGTTAAAATGACCTTAAAAGATACCCACCCTTATTCCGCTCTCTTGCTAGATCTTCCAACTGAGATAATGGGGGTAGGTGTGTCAGAGACAGTGAGACTGACTCAGGATAAGGCAGAGTTCAGAGTTACTGTACTCAGAGTCACAGATGACTTGAAGACACATAACAACAGTGCTAGTGATTATCAATAGTGTGCAGAGATAAGCATGTGCTTTGAGACCTTCACATGTATGATTCTAAATATTACTGTTGTTATGTGCCATCAAGTTGCTTGTGACTCATAGTGACCCTATGTAAAACAGCCCTAAACCCTGCTTTATCCTGTGCCAATCTCATTGTCTCCAACACACCTACCTCTATTATGCCAGCTACTGAATCAATCCATCTCATTGAGGGTCTTCCTCCCTCGAACGGTCCCTCCACCCTCCCAAGCATGACATCCTTCTTCAAGGACTAACTGGTCCCTCCATGCAACATGTCCAAAGTATGTGAGACAAAGTTTCAGAATCCTTGCCTCCAAGGAGCAGCCTGGTCTCACCCTCTCTAGAATGAAACTGTTTGTTCTTCTAGCCGTCCATGGTATAGTCAACACTTTTCTAGCACCACAGCTCAGAGGCATCAAATCTCCTATCATCCCTAGTCATTGTCCAGATTTCTGACACATAACAAGTAATTGAAAAACCCATGGTCTGAATTGCAGCACCTTAGTCTCGAGAATGACATTGTTGCTCTTCAGTACTTTGGAGAGGTCTCTGACAACAGATTTTCCCAATGCAATTCATCTTTTAATTTCCTGTCTGCTGTAGCCAAGAGTGTTGATAAAGCAAACTGAAGCTGTTAGCAATCTCAATCTCTTCATCGTCCATTATAATGCTGCCAATTAGCCCAGTGGTGAGATCTTTGGGGTGTTTTTTTTTGTTTGCTTTATTTGTTTTGTTTTGTTTTTTTATGTTGAGCTTCAATCCATATTTAAAGGCTGTAGTCCTTGGCTTTCTGCAGCAAGCACTTTAGGTCCTCCTCAGTTTCAACAAACGGGATTGTGTCATCTGTGTAACTCAGATCATTGCTAAGTCTTCCTCTAATCCTGATGCCACATTTTCCTCATATAACCCAGCTTTATGGATAAATTGTTCTATATATTGTTTGAAAATGTTTAGAGATAGGACATATCCCTGGCATACATCCTTCCCAGTTTTGAACCAGGCAGTGTTTCCTTGCTCTCTTCTGACGACTGCCTCCTGGTCTAAGTATAGATTTCACATAAGCACAATCAAGTGTTCTGGGATTCCCATTCTTCTCAGAGTCAGCCACAGTTTGTTGTGATCCACCAGTCAAATGCCTTTGCATAGTCAATTAAACACAGATAGGCATACCTATGGTATTCTCTGCTTTCAGCCGAGATCCACCTAACATTAGCTATAATATCCCTAGTACCATGACCTCTTCTAAACTCAGCCTGCACTTCTGGTAGTTTTCTGTTGATTTGCTGTTTCATTCCGTAATGCTGTTATTGTGGCCATATGCTTTTAAGTCAGAACTGTCTCATATATGATCCTGTAGTGGATTTTCAAAGGTACAGAAAGAGATTGCCTGGTTTTCTTCCACCGAACAGCTTTTAGATTCAAACCCTTGACTTGGGATTGGTAATATAAGTAAGTCCTTGCCAATAGTTTAGGATAGATAGCTTCTTAGGTAATAAGAAAACAAAGTTTATTTTAACTGAAGTTTAGCATATGCAGGATCACAGTGATGCCTGACACTCGGAAGATTGACATGGTGTTGAGAGGGGTACAGGCTACCAAGGGTAAGATCATGAGAGTATCAGGCTGCCTTTGTAGAAAACCTGCTTGCATAATGGCACGTGCAAACATTACGTCACAGGTCTGTGACAATGAAGAAGAGGAGAATCAGAGACAATTTGACTCAAAAAGTAAGATTTTTGAGGGGCAGTAGAATAATTGGATACTTTTATGGATTTTAACTGGCATATTTTTGGATTAAAGAGGTTGTAACAATTTTTGGTGAATTTCTTAATAGTGTTTCAAAAGTTAAATAATTTCACACATTTAGAAAGAAAAGTTGTTGGACTGTGATAGGCTCTTATTACCCATATTGCCTCATTTAGAAGAGTTTTGATATTAAGAGACTACTTTAAAAATGTTTACTGTTACTGGCCTAAAACCTGGCTTCTATAATTACAACCAAGTGTTTGTGATTTTCTGTTAGAATAATAATAAATACTTCACATTTAACGTTTTCCATGAATAGTGAAACACCTTGAGTCTGTTGCAAAATTTAGACTCTTGGGCCAACTTTATAGAGAATCATGACCAAGAGAATCCATTTTAAAATCCTTCAAATTCATTGCTTTTGAGTTGGCGTGTACTTAGAGTTGGCCTTCCAGTAGGTTCTCCAGAGCCTGTAAATCACACAGAAGAAGATCCCCCAACATTCTCCTGAGGTAGCCACCCTCCTGTGGGTTGGCAGTGCTACTCCTTAACCACGAGGTAATCAGAATTACATGTTTTGTTTTAAATAAAGCTTCATAATTATTCCTGATACATCACAAGTTTTGAAAAGCTCTTGCTATGCAATGACTCTTCTGATGAAAACAAAACTCTTGTGATTTACCTGAATATACTTTTGTAGCCTCAGCATCACATTTTTCATGGAATTAATAAGTTCTTATGTGCATACAGAAACAAAATCTAGTGGCACAGTGGTTAAATTCTAGGCTGTTAGCCAAAGGTAAGCAGTTCAAATTTATCAGCTGCTCACCAGGAGGAAGATGGGTCAGTCTGCTTCTGTCAAAGTACAATCTGGGAAACTCCATGGAGCTGTTGTTTTCTGTAGAGTCCCTATGAGTCAGAATTATCTTTAGGGCAGTAGACATACACAACCCTCATAATTTTTTTTTAATTTGTCTTTCAGTTAGGTTTGCACTCTCACTTACATGGGATAACAGATTTAAATTCTGAGCACAGCTCTGTATATCTTGCGTACCTAGGCTGAACAGTTTGCTCAATACCTAGTATCAATCATTTTGAGAGATTATAATCCAGATTCTCTTTAAAAATAAAAAACAGAATACTGAATCACAGACTTTTCTTTTAAGGCTTCTCATCCTTTTGTGTCCTTTCCTTACATTTCAAGTTTTTTAATAAAATGTGTGAAAAGAGAAACTATTCTTGAAAGATGCTAGTTGTTGTGATTACAGTCCATAATGGAAAACCTGGTTATTCTGTTTTGTTTAGGTTTTGGGGGTTTCTTTTGTTTTTTTCTTCTGTTACATGTGTTAACCTCTACTACAGTAAGTAAGGCATAAACAACTTAAATAAGAAAGATAAATAAGCAATGGAGGTGATTTGTACTAGAACTTAAGAGAATTTTTCCACTCAAATAGAGAATATATTGCTGTTACTAAAGTTTTCAGCAGAACCATATGTTTGTTCTGTGTTGTTAAGTCAGAACTGACTCGTAGCTGATTCTCTAAATTGTACCAGAGGATATGCCCCACCTCTCTACCTTGGAGAGCTGATGGATTTCAACTGCCTGCTTTTGGGTTGACAGCACAACTCTGCATCTTATAGGCCACCAGAAATGTAAATCCTCTTAACCATATACTTTCTTATTGAGCAGTGATCTTCTTCTGTCTTCCCACATTGACCACGGCCTTCTCAAATTCTATGTAATCTCCTTACATCTACTCTCGCTGATCCCAAAACACACAATAATTTCTTCTTAATGACAGTGCTGAGTTCATGAAAAAGTTCTCCAATGCTGCGGTCA
Source organism: Elephantulus edwardii (assembly GCF_000299155.1). Classification (NCBI taxonomy): domain Eukaryota; kingdom Metazoa; phylum Chordata; class Mammalia; order Macroscelidea; family Macroscelididae; genus Elephantulus; species Elephantulus edwardii. The sequence continues at coordinate 6,072,030 of NW_006399870.1, forward strand.
GACCCCAAAAAGACCATTGTTAAAAGCCTTTTTCAGCTCACAAGAAATGTAAAAAGTATGTGGAGGGAGGGGGTGAAGACCCAGCTGAGCAAGAGCCAGTAGGGACCTATAAAGAAGGAAATTATGATCAAAGTCCAATGGTGATTAATTTTATAAAACATAAAGCACAGGAATGGTTGAATGAGAAACAATGTGAATGAAGATAGTGTGAAATACAATGTATATGAACTTTGTAAACAAACCAGTATGATTTCTTTTTTCTTTTTTCTTTTTTTTTGTAAAGGCTCATGTGTGAAGCAGATGGATTCTGGAAGGTGGGTGACTCTTGTTTGGGTTGAGAGTCAGGTGTGGACAGTTTGGTTGTTGGGGGTTTTTTTGGTTTGTTTTCTGGGGGCAGGTTTTGTTGTTCACAATTGTGTGTGAACTGATTAGATATGCTGGGTTTAGCTAACAATCCTAATGCTGTGGGCTAGAAGCTTCTTGGTTTATAGTCAACCTGGACTTAATATATGGGCTTTGTATTTAAAAGGTGGTTGGGTCCCACTAAGTCTCCAATTAATTGTGTTTGGGATGAACATTCTTCTAAGTGGTACAGCACTACTCAGTCAATATGCTATACTGAAGTAACTTGGGGTTGTTGTGATGTTGAACACTGTGCCACTGTGTGTCAAATGTCTTAATGGTTACCCATCATGGACAGTATTTGCTGGAGCTCCCATATTGACTCAGGTTTGGAAGCAGGACTGGCATCCACTTCCTAAACCACATGCTTCTGGAAACTCTATGAAAATAGAGAAACAACGACAGATATAAAATAGGCTTCAGGTTCTTTCGTCACAGGGTAACTATGGACATGCTTGATTTGATGGCGCTTAACAACAACAACATATTAATCATAAATAAGTGAAAAAATAGAGTTATTGAGACTAATAACATTTTCCTATGGTCTCCTCAGCCACACAATTTTAGTACATATTTTTATACACAGGTAGATTAAAATATAGATGGGCATGCAAATGCATTTTTAAAACAGAAAACATAGAGGCATATCATATACTCATCTGTTTAACTTTGTCTTTTTTTCAAGAAACAAAAATCTACAATCATCTCTTCAAGTAAATGCATTATGGAAATATTATAAATGATAATGACACACTTTTGCATAATGAAAATTAAATATCAAGATATTTCTCTAACTAGGCTAACAATACTTTCTTCTATGGTTGAAAGTGAGGATCAGTTTATGTTTATTTTCTTCTTTTTATTGTGGGGGTGAGGGACTTCCTGAGGATACAGAAGTTAGGAAATGAAAGAAACAGGGAATGACAAGGGACAGAGCCTGCCTGACAAAGCAGAAAATGCTGACATAAATTAATCAAACGAGGCATCTCACAAGATTGAATTAGTTCCTGATTTATGACTGCAGCACAGCATCTGCCAGGCCATTTCTTCATGCTCATCTGTTGTTTCCTTGATTTATGTTGAAGTCTCAGTGCGTTGGCTGATTAGGAATCCTTGTAGAATGAATGGAAGAAAGAAGAGCTGCTCTGGAAAAAGTCATTCTAGTAAAATCTCCTTTCCACCCCTAGAGTACACACCCATTTATCAACTTCATTTTTTGCCTCATAAACTCATGGTTTGCATCTTTAGGCTCTGTTCTTATTGTAGGAAAAAAATACTGAGAAAGATTGAAAAATTCCATTACTTGAGTTATATATTCTTAGAAATGTTTAATTTTTTATTTTTATTTTATACTGATTTATTTACAAAGTTCTTAAACATTGTTTTTCACACTGGATCTTACTTATTTACTTCACCACAACCCCTATCAAATTGTGCTACCCTATAATTAACCAACTTCACTCCTACCCATTCTTTCCCTTCTGCTTCCCTCTCTCCCCACCCCTTGGCCTTCATATTAATTCTACAATAATGGTCTTATATAGTATTTGTCCTTATGAGATTGAGTTAGTTCACTTAGCATAACGCTGTCCAGCCCTTCCCAAGGTAGGTAGTAATTTACAAAATCACTGCTCCTGCTTGCTACATAGTATTCCATGTGTTGATTGTACCATAGTTTCTTTCTTTTTTTTAA
>NW_006399870.1:6074534-6076829 GCF_000299155.1 Elephantulus edwardii
AATGTCCTCCAGGGTCACCCATTTTGAATAATATTGCATGAGTTCCTTGTTTTTCATGTATTGCATGTATTCTCTCCAACCTCAGAGTTTTCCCACATGGTTTCCTCTTACTAAAGCATTGGCATCTTTAATTTCAATGCTGTCATGGTCATTCTCCCCAATTTCCATACTTTCTTAACTTTCTATGTATCTACTAAGGGTTCCTTTTCATGCTGTTCTATACTGTTCCTATCACAGCATTATGAAGTGGCTCATGAGCAGGATATAGAGGCTGCTGTACACAGGGTCTCTATGAGTTGCAGGCAATTTAACGGCACAGAACAACAACAACAACATAATTTTATGATAGCAGCCACTGTCATATTTATCACACTGTCATATTTATCAACGTAATTTAAGGGATGGTTAAATGAAAAGAGGGAATTTTTCGGTAGAATCTGTAGGAGCTGCACTGCTAAGCAAAAGGCTGTATCTCTCCGATGTTTGACTTCACCAGTGGCTCCTGGGAGAAAAAGATTGGCAATCTCCTTTGATTTAATTACAACTTCAGAAACCCAACAGGAGGTCAGCTGAGCTGCTTACAACTTGTCAACGATGAGTTTTAGTTTAAATTAAAGGAGTGTTAACTAATAATACAGTTCAAAAGATCTACATTAAGATGATACACAGAGGAGTCTTCTATGTATTCAAAGAAATACTCATCATAACTTATATTTTATGAAAGGAATAAACCTGTATTATATCAGCTTCAATACATTTTCCAAGAAAGTTAGAAAAATATAATGACACTTTCGATAATTCAATTGTTTTCCTTGAACTTTCTCAGCATTATACATTCTTACTTTATCTCTTTTCTAAGGTAGCTCCTGGGAAATGAGCAATGACTTTTTTTTAGCTTTTCCTTACCTCTTTAGAGCCTCTTTAAAATTTCAATACCAAAACTATATAATTTTGACCTCTTTCTTTTTAAGAGATCAGATCTTAGGAAGAACTCTTCATTAAACCTTTGGAAAATAGAAGGAACTTTATGCTTGGACTTCAAACTTCTCCATAAACAATCTTACCTTGGACATAGAAGCAAATACAGACTTTGGCTTCTTATGAGATCTCTATTTTCACTTTCTGCTATGTTTTTTCCCTCATCCTTTGGACATTCAAAGAAAAAAAATCAAAGATGTAATTTGACACATTTTAAACACTATCACTGATGAGTGATTATGACATTAGCTAGTGACAAGACACTAGCTAACTGGGTACCAAGGTTAAGAGGGAACTGTTAAATTGTTTGCCATCATTAGAGTTTCATCCAATAGACTTTCAGACTAGGCCTGTGTTCACACTAAGTCAAATAAGTGTTGGAAGCTCTGATGGAATAGCCTATAGGGAGTGGTGGTGCTGACCCACAGGCACTGCCTCTCTGACAGTTCAAATCCAACACGCCCTCCATAGGAACATGATGAACAATCTTCTATTAAATGAGTTACAATCTCTATGACTATAGGTACGAGTCAGTATCAATGGTGATGTGTTTACTTTTTGTTGGTTTTTGTGTGTTTTGTTGTGTTTTTAAAAAATTAGTAGTAGTAGTATGTGTTAAGAATGGCAGGATGAAAAAAAATGAGGAAGTAGAGTAAATGCAGTGAAATGATGGAAGACAGATCATAAAACCAGTCAGGATAACTTATAAAGTTGCTCTTAAAGCAATAGAGGAGATTATCTGCAGATAGGTGGAAAATGTACGTTTGGATGGCTTATGCACGACAATGAGCCAGATGTCCAACACTGATCCCTGAAAATCTTACTATAGCACTAAGTTCTCTTCTTGGTAAGATCTCATTGCCTCTGTTCTCCAAAACTAATGCTAATCGACTCTATCTGTAGTTTGGCCTGATCCTCTAGACTTTACTGGTAGTTTAGTGGTGAGGAGTTGTGCTGCCAACTCAAAGACATATGGTTGGAATCCACTTGAGGCACTATAAGAGAAATCTTCTCCCGTGCAATTTACTGCCTCTGAAAACTTACTGGAGGATGAGCTTTGAATTGACTTCAACTTGATGGTACACAACAACAACAATATCACACACATACACACACACACACACACACACACACACACACACAAGCAACCTGGAACGATTTTAGAACGATCAAGAATCAATCATGGTGAAGGGAAAAATTTAGGCTATACTGAAACAAAACATTGGAGAAAAAAATAAGACTTCAGAAATTTATTTGACAGAATACAAATTGAGGTGTTTCAATTAGTATGCAGAACAGATCATCAGAGATGCTGGG
>NW_006399870.1:6077224-6085450 GCF_000299155.1 Elephantulus edwardii
GTTGATAGAAAGAGAATTGATGCCTTTGAGCTCTGGTGCTGAAGAAGAGTATTGAATATACCATGGACTGCTAGAAGAACAAACAGATTTGCCCTGGAGAAGGTGAAGCCAGAATGCTTCTTGGAGTCAAGGATGCTGAAGCTTCGTCTGACATATTTTGGGCATGTTGCAAGGAGGTCTTTGGAGAGGGACATCATGTTTGGCAGAGTGGAGGGGCGGCGAAGGAGAGGAAGACCTTCGATAGGACGGATCGATTCTATGACTGGAGTTGCGGGAATAAGTGCATTTGAAATGGCTAGGTTGGCACAGGGTAGAACAGTGTTTAGAGCTCTTGTGCATAGGATCACTGTGAGTCACAAGTGACTCAATGGCACATAGCAACAACAACAACAACATACAGATGTAGCCCTGATTCTGCTAAATTGTCTGTGCAAACAAACTTAGAATACAACTAGTTTATCAACTAATTAAAAGAGATTTAAATTGTGCTTTTGTAACAGAAATTATCAAATAATATCGTTACTTGATGGTACAACATCATTAATGTGTCAAATTAAAATTTTGCTCAAAATTATTTTTAAAAAACCACATTTGCAGTAGTGTATTGACAGAGGACTGCCAAAACTTCAAGATGGATTCAGGAAAGACAGTAGACCAAAGAACGTCATTGCTGACAACATATGGATCTTGGCTGAAAGCAGAAAATATTAGAAAGATGCTTAGCTGTGTTTTATGCCTATGCAAAGACATTTGACTATATGGATCAAAGCAAATAATAGATAACATTGCATAGAAGGGGAGTTAGAGAACACTTGTAATCATGGAGACATGTACATAAATCAAGAAGCAGTTATTTAACAAAACATGCACTAAGAATTAAGGAAATATGTGTATTCTTGTGTTCTTTCACCATACCTGTTGAATCTTTATTGTGAACAGATGATTAGAGAAACTGGACTACATGAAGAAGAGTCAAAATTGGAGAAAGACTTCTCAAGAACTGGTAGTATGAAGATGATACAACATTGCTTGTGGAAACTGAAAAGAACTTGTAGCAGTTAGTGAAAAATATAAAAAAATACCCTCTATACTATTTCTTTTGGATAATACCTCAAAATAATTGTTTTTAAATTAACATCTACTTTAGGTAACAGTTCTTATTCTAGACATCTGTATCTTACCCTCCACTACAGTCCTGATTATTGGGTTGAGTTCTTACTTTTGACATCTGAACCTATTGATAATCTCTATAAAATCTTAATTATCTTCTTTCAGACTAAATGCCCTCCTATATTGTATAGTCTGCATACTCTTTGAAATGTTTGTACTATTTCTTGTGCCCCTATTGAGGCAGATTTACCACCTACAGTTTGTCTAATCTAACGACACATTTGCTATTTTGTTTCTTAGAGACTCTTTTCAAGATATAGCACATTTCCAACCAATATAGTAAGAGGATTTAACCGTAGATATTATGGCTCATCCCACTGTGGTTAAATAAGTCACGCCTTGTATCCAGACCTTTGGCACGGTTTTTTTTCCAAAGGAATTATCTGGTCTGGTTGCACAAAATAGCTGTACATGATCTTCTGACCTGTATTTTTATAGCTATTAGACAGCTCTAATTTTCTGTTAAGGAGCTCTGGCTGCAAGTCATGGACAACTTGCAGTATTGCAACAATAACAACAACAACAGCAACAACTACTCAAGTGAAGCTTTTAACCTTGGTCATGCTACTCTAAATGCTATCTTCCTAAGGAAGATATTTTTCTATGCTTTCTCTGCACCTATTTTTTGAAATAATTTTATGGCTGTTTAATCTAACTCTTTTTATCACCCGCTTCTAATGCTAATAGTTTATTTACTATTATGATGAGAACCCTAGATTGATAATGAGAAGACAGGAACAGCAATGCACTGGGGGAAAGTGCAAGCTTATTCATGATTAATCATGCACTTTTCTTCTAGATAACATGCAAATGATGCAAGGGCAGTGATCCAAAACAATGCCAATACATTGAACTAAATTGCTAAGAGGTTTTAATGTTTTCCTTCTTCCCAAGAGGACAAGTCTGATAATTGCAAATGAGCTTAATCTGTTTCACATCTGAATTATCCTGGGTTTAGTATCCAAATAGGTTTGCTTCTTAGCTTATCAGGTTGGCCTCCTATATGCTCTGACTTGTCTGATGGAGAGGAGGGCATGGCTATGACCCTTTCTAATCAAATTAATGTCTTCGTAATTCTGCCAACCTTATCTCTACTCACAACATAGGTAATCACACCTATCCCTCTATTCTCATTGCTTATGGAATATTAGTAACTATATCACAGAAAGTGTAGTATGGAGAATACAAATTTTGGAGTTCTATATCATTGATCTGAATCCTAATTATGCAATTATGTGTGCCCTTGAGTAAATCACTTAATCTGTATGTTTCAGTCTTCTAATTTATAAAATTGAGATAGAATACCTAGTACATACAGTTATTGTGTTAATTAAATGAACAGGCATATGTAAGGGGCAAAAGAGTTGTGCCTAATAACTAAAGTTTAGAGCTGATTATGTTGCTACTGCAGTTGTTAGGTGTCCTGGAGTTGGTTCTGCCTCATAGTGACACTATGTTGCAGAGCAGAACACTGCCTACTCCTGAACCATCTTCACAACTGTCGCCAAATAGGAGCCATTGTTGCAGCCTTATGTCAGTTTAACTCATTGATTTTTTCATGACCCTGTATCAATTAGGATATCCTTCTCCACGGGCTTGTCTCTCCTGATAACTTGTTCAAAATATGTGAGATAAAGTTTCATCAGCCTTAATTCTAAGGAATGTTCTAGCTGCACTTCTTCTAAGACAAATTTGTTTGTTTTTGTGGAAGTCCATAGTGCATTTAATATTTTGGGTCAACATTATAACTCAAACACATAGATTCTTCTTCAGTCTTTCCTATTTGTTGTCAAACTTCCATAAGAATATGAAGTTATTAAAAATACTAATATCTGTGGCAGATATACCTTTGTCCAAAACTACAGGATTTTGTAAGCATTTTTAGAGGTTTTTTTCAACCTCTGGGACCCCATATTCAAACAATAAAGTGATAGAAGTATTTCACACCAAAGTGAAATGTTCTCCTTAGAGCCATAGATCCTATAATGTCAAAAGGGCAGCAGTTTCCCAGATATAAGCTTCAGAATGTAGGAAGGAGTACAAAGAAGGACAATGGAAATGGGAAACATATGGGGGTAAAAGGGGTAGAGAGCTGTTAGCATTTTAATCAGTGTCATGAAACATAATATATATGAATTATTGAATGGAAAACTAATTGGCTCTAAAAACAATCAAATTGCAGGAAAACGTTCTTAAAAAGAAGTATTTTTTAGGATATTTACTCAAAGCACTATGCCATTTACTGCTGATATTTCCATGAGTGTTGATTGTGGATCCAAGTAAAATGAAATCCTTGACAATTTCGGTCATCTCTCCCGTTACATATTTTTTGTTTTTATGGGGATAATTTGTTTTCTTTGTGTTTAAGTGTTATCCATACTGAAGCTTTTTATCTTCATAAGTAAGTGCTACCACTTTACCTTCAACAAGAAAGATTGTGTCATCTGTGTATTGCAGGTTCATACAAACTTAAACTGATACTGCACAGTTGCTTCTAACTCACAGTAAGCCTGAGAGACACAGGATAAGTGTCCCAGTGGATTAACATGACTGTAGATCATACTAGAACTCAATTGTCCTATCTTCCTCCATCAAAGCAGCTGAGGAGTTTAAACAACTTAACTTCCAGTTGGCAGCTTTTAACCACTGCATGTCTCCTGGTATACATGTTAGTGATCACTGATTAGTTTTAGAGATTCTTTTGATAAATTATCATAATTTTATGGACCATTATCATTCTTTTTTTTTTTTTTACCCATACTTTATCTAGGAGAAAGGAGACATTCAAGTGCCGGTTAAAAGACTAGATTTTTTTTTTGTAATTATACTGGCTTGTTTATAAAGTTCATATGCAGTGTTTCACACTTTTCTTCTTTTATATTGTGGTTTGTACAATTCTTCTTATGTGGTATGTTTTATAAAATGAATCACCATTGGTTTATGGCCATTATTACATTGTCTTTTCAGGTCCCTGACAGATCCTTCCCATTTCCTTCATTCCCTCCCTTCACCAACCAAATTGTGCAACCCTGTGGTTTCGCCCCTACTCACTCCTCTCCCCCTTGGGTCCCCATACATGTTTCACTACTTATCCTTCTATTTTTATAATAATGGTATTATGCAGTATTTGTCCTTATGAGAGTTAGATAGGTCACTCAGCATAATGCTCTCCAGTATCTTCCAAATTATGTAAAAAAGAGAGGGAGAAGAGAGAGAGAAAGAGAGAGAGAGAGAGAGAGAGAGAGAGAGAGAGAGAGAGAGAGAAGAAGAAGAAGAAGAAGAAGAAGAAGAAGAAGAAGAAGAAGAAGATATTTAGAACCAGTACTAGAATTATTTGCTGTCACCATACAGTAATGCATTGAGTGAAGAGGTGAGTGAGCACCTGAATTACTAGCATAGTAGATAAAGTGTAGACATCAACAAATTTTTCTAGAAGAAGAAGCATAATCTTGATCTTCAAACATTCACAGTGTTAGATATAAAAAGAGAACACGGGGGCATGAGAGAGAGAAATAAAGAAAGGAATTGGTCCCAAGAAACGAACAGGCCTTTATTGGGTGGTCTGAGAGGGACTCGAAGTGACCTAGCCGCATGGCATGTAAACAGGATCCAAATGGCACTCAGGCAGTTTGGGGGTTTTCCTTTTTCAGTGGTCCTGGTGAGGACTAAGAGGCAGTTTGGGGGTTTTCCTTTTTCAGTGGTCCTGGTGAGGACTAAGATGATATTTCTTTAAATTTGATGTCTTAATTAAGTTAGGTTTTAGCACCTTTTTTCCAAGCTCAGAGTCTTACCACGATCCGTTGTCTGGTCTGGTCTTTGATGTGACCAGCTTAGGTGTTATCAAGTTTCTCAGGAAGTGATCAAGCTTGTGGGTGGTGGGGTAACTGCCATATTCTTCCTTAACACAGATCATATGGTTTCCTAGGAATTGCTTCTGAATAACATACAGTTGGAACATTCAACCAGAGAGTCAGGGCTGGATTTCAGTATAAGAGTAGCCTGTTATTTGTCAAGTTATTTAGTAAACATGTTCAAGTGACCCCAGATGACAAAGCATAAGGAGAAGGAGGGCCTGTCAAAGCTTTCCCTTGATACTGGTCTTTCTTTACTTGGAACATAGGGCTTAAACAAAATCAAACAATCAAAAGCCCCAATACAAGATCTAAATCCTAAGAGCAAGACCTTATCCTGAGGGAGACATTAATTAAGTGAATAGAGAAAGAAATGAACTCTACTGCATATTTAAATATGAGAAAGCACAAACCATTTTAAAATTTGAGAAGTATCAAAGGTTGATTCAAAGACAAAGAAAGAGAGCACTTCTCCAACCTCGGTGGGCACCATGTGCTTCACTGCATTTATTTTGGAGACATTGTACTCAACCTAAGAGAAGCTTTGTCACCAAGCTCTGGGCTACTGTGTTAGAAGCTGGGCCTTGCAGGCAATTGTGTCTTTTCTGAGCACAATAACAATGTGCACTTATGATCTGAGCAAATATGCTCTTCAGAGGATCCTAATGTAGACCCTCTATGTTCAGTTTAATCTGAGAACCACAAGAGGACATATTTGCCCCAAAGCCTCTGCAGAGATTACTGGAGTTGTACTGACGTGAATGCATATGAGGATGCTAGGCTGTTACTTGTACAGCTCTTAGACACTGTGAACAAATCCTAAATACACTTAGGTCTGAATGTGTTCTTACTAATTTTTCAACATATGTCTGTCATTGTTGTTATGTGCCATTGACTTGGAACTGACTCATAGCTGATCCTCCAGCAGGTTTTCAAAGGCTACAATTGCAGAGGAGGAGATTGCTTATCTTTTTCCCATTGAACAGTTGGCGAATTTGAACACCCTGCCTTTGGGTTGGCAGCATAATACCTTAAGAACTAGACCACCAAAGCTCTATGCCACCAAAGGTCTCTTTCTTTTTACGCTCGCGGGCACGCTCACACACACACACACACACACACACACATCAGTTCAAAACCACCAATTAATGGTGGACTCAACCATCGTTTGAACCTTGGTATGTTCAAGTCAACCAAAGTATAACACCTCCTTATCCACTAGACCACCAGAGCTCCATATATAAATATGTATACATCTATGTATTTGTTTTAATTCACCAGGGCCTCTGTAGGAAAAAGTTGAGTGATCTCCTCCTGTGTTATTTAAGTTTCAGCTATTAGTCGGTTATTACTCAATACCAATGAATTTACATATATGGTTCAGAGCTGCTGTACATAGGGTCACTATAAATCACAGGTGACTCAATGGCACATAAAAATAGTTTTGTTTTACCTTTTTCAGGACTAAATGGACTCAATGTTGCACAGCGATGCTGGGTGGGTTTAAACCATTAATCTTTAGGTTAACAGTCAAGTGTAAATAATTTTATCACCCAAGAACACTATACAAAGTAAAGGCCCCTACTATAGACAAAATACACTCTTCTTTCAATCCAGTGAGGGTTCATAGAGGATTTCCCTGCTTCTCCAAGTCTAGGAGAGGAGGGTCCTGGGCAAATTTGCTTAGTTTACTCCCAGGATTCTTGAGGAAACCTAATGTGAGTTGACATTTATACTCAGTTAACCACAGAACAACCTCTATACACGGTGTTTAATATTCCTAATCCCTATAATCAACAAGGAAGGACTTATCCTTAATATAAAAATAAGGAGATGAAGCTCAGAGAAAGTCTCTAATTAAGGTGTCTTTCTGATCCTGAAACAATTTCCATAATCTTAATTTTATATTGACATTTTTCTTGGATAGAGAGTCAATTGCCTTTTAAAAGCATTTTTTTTTCTTTTAGAATAAACACTTTTAATACATGTGCTAAAATGGGAGGGAGGAGATTTATTTGCCTTTCTGTGCCTTGATTTTCCTCAGATAAAATTCCAGTTCCTTGTTCTCTAGCACATAGCCATCTGCGCCACCCACTGGCCCGGCCTGGAAGCGATACGTGCAAGAAACTTGCCCTATTGGAACTGCTCCTGTAGAAGACTGCTGATTTTTGCATTCTTTTTCCTTTCATACTATTTTTTCTGAATTTTTTTGATCGCTTTTTGTTTAGAATCTCTTCCTCCTCAGGAGTCCGCTTAGCCCCCTTCTTGTGACCAGGGGTAGCGCACGACGCAGTTCTTCACTAGGGTCTTGGTTCGGACCAGCTCATTACTGGAGGCGTTGCAGACAACATCAATTATCCTTGTTTTATGAGTACAACATTCAGAGCCCCAGGAGATCCCCACATCCAGTCTTAGGGTACGGTACTTCTTGTTGCCTCCTCTCACACGAAATGTGTGCATACGTGTATACAGCAGGGGCCAATCTTAGTGTTGGCAGCCGGGCGCCCCAGCTCATACTTCCGCTTCTAGTGGTAGGGCTTTCTCTTGCTCCTGGTCTTGCGGCACTTGTGCCAGTTGTCCCGGGAGATGCCCATCACACCACGCTGCGTGGAAAGAGTAAAAAGACTTCTAATGTGCCCAGGACATTGTTAAATGATCCGTTCAATATACATGAATATATTAAAGAAATGTTTGTTAAACACCTCTGTTCTAGTTACAAAGTCAATACTTGTATTAACACTACAAAAAGATACTGTGGTTTCCATTTCACAAATAGGGAGCTCTGGTAGCAAAATCTGTAGAACTTCTTTCTGTTAACCCAAAGGTAATTTCTCTCAGATGGCTCTGCGGGGGAAAAGGAGGACATTTCCTCCTATGTGAATTACAATCTCAGAAACTCGATGGAGGATCAGCTGTGAATTGGATCTGACTTAACTGCAATGAGATTTTACAAATAAGTAACATACAGGAAAAATAACTGAAAGGTTAAATTATTGTTATTGTTGTTGTTACGTGCCATCGAGTTGCTTGAGACTCATAGCGACCCTATGTACAACAGCCCTAAACCCTACTCTATCATGTGCCAATCGCATTGCCTCTGACACATCCATCCCGATTACCCCAGTCACTGAATCAATCCACCTCATAGAGGGCCTTCCTCTCCTGCGCTGTCCCTCTACTCTACCCAGCATGATGTCCCTCTCCA
>NW_006399870.1:6087445-6096064 GCF_000299155.1 Elephantulus edwardii
CTGGAGAACAAACACTTGGCCAACTGACTGGAAGAGATCTATATTTGTTCCCATTCCAAAGAAGGGTGACCCAACTGAGTGTGGAAACTACAGAACAATAGCATTGACTTCACATGCAAGCAAGATTCTACTGAAGATTATCCAAAAACGACTGGAACAGTACATCAGCAGAGAACTGCCAGAAGTCCAGGCCGGGTTTAGAAGGGGTCGTGGTACTAGGGATATTGTAGCTGATGTCAGATGGATCTTAGCTGAAAGCAGAGAAACAAGAAAGGTTAAATTACTTGTTCCAAATCACTAGTCCATCTTAAAAACATCTGGGTTTTGTGATATTATTAACAAATAAGATTTAACCACATCACACAGAAATACTAGATTGAAAGAGAAGCAATGGGTTTTAAATATAAGGTTACATCTGGGGTTGCAGCAATAAAAACAGTGAAAAGAAATTTGAGAGGGAGCAATTGTGCCCACTCATTTGAACTGCAGGTATTATTTTTCCTTTTAATGCAATCATTGCAAAATTAGAGAAGACAGTGACACTTCTCTATATTAGCTAAGTGTAAATAATATGTGGGTTAGGTTGAGAACTTTTACATTAGATTGAACTTTCCCTTCTATGCTAGTGCTGAAATATTTGGAGATTCAAGACCATGAGAGGGTGATTTCAATAGTGAAAGCAGCTAAGAAAAGGAAAGGCACACTAACCATTGAAATCAGCAAGAAGTTAGTTTAAAATATGTTACAAAATCTGAGACCTCTAAACAGTATATTCTGAATAATTCCTGATTTATAAACTTTCTGAGCTACATATATTCAGCTCTGATTATTATGAATCTTTCTGCTTTTTTTTAAAAAAGAAAGCAAATCTATTTTTCTGTTGTTTTTTTCAAATCTACTTTTAAGTGCTGTGTCATTTGCCCCTCATTTCTGCCTTCATGAATCAATGGCATTCTGGTTTATAATTCAGGGTTAGGAAAGGTGTGTGTCAGGGATGCATACATCAATCAGTCTATGTGGAACAGATCATCCAGGAGACTGAGCTCTATGAGGAAGCACGTGGCATTAGGATTGGAGGAAGACTTATCAACAACTTTAGTCATACAGATGACACAACCATGCTTGCTGAATCTGAGGAGGACATGAGGTGTTTGCTGCAGAAAGTCAAGGACTGAAGCTCAACATCAAGAAGATAAAGATTCTCACCCCTGATCCAATTGGCAGCTTCATGACAGATGGGGAAGAGACTGAAATTGCTAAAAACTTCAGTTTGCCTGGTTTAACAATCAACACTGTTGGCACCAGCAGTCAGGAAATGAAAAGATGACTTACATTGGGAAAACCTGCTATCAGAGACCTCCCTAAATTACTGAAGAGCAACTATGTCTGTATGGAGACTGTGGTACACATGATTCAGGCCATGGTATTCACAACTGCTTTCTGTGCCTCAGAGAGCTGAACAATGTCTAAGGATGATAGATGAAGGAATGATGCCTTTGAGTTGTAGAGCAGGAGAAGAGTATTGAATTATCAGGAGAGCAAACAGGTCAGTCCTGGAGAGGGTGAACTCAAGCTGCTCCATGGAGGCAAAGATTCTGAAGCTCTGTCTCACAGAATTTGAGCACATGACCAGGAAGGACCAGTCTTGGAGAAGGACATCATGCTTGAAAGGGTGGAGGGACAGCCCAGGAGAGGGAAGACCCAGGATGAGGATTGATTCAGTGACTGTAGAAATGGGTTTAGGTCTGTCGGAGATGATGAGATTGGCTCAAGATTGGTTCAGAGCTATTACACATAGGGTCGCTATCAGTCAATGGTGACTCAATGGCACCTAACAACATATTCCTTAAGGACTTATGCTACCAGCAAAAAGGACACGCCTAAGAGCCGGAATCCATGAGTGGCTCTGAAGGGGGAAAGATGGGTAATCGCTTCCCTTGTGATTTACTTAGAAATCCACTGAATGGTCAGATATGAATCTATTTCAACTCAAAAACATTGAGAGCCAGAGGGAAAGGGAAAGAGGAAGAGGGAGGGAGAAGGGGAGATAACTTCTAAAATTGTGTTCAGAGAAAACGCAAAGCAAATTCATAAGGTTGAAAAACAGAAAAAAAAAGGAATTGCTAAGGACTATGAGCTCTTCAAAGTCAAAGAACATCCTTACATACGAAAGTAACTGCTGTTGAACAACAGGAACACAACTATCCTCACACCTCCTCCACTTGGTCACTAGGAAAGTTTGTGCATATAAAGACTTCACCATAATGAGCACTTGATGACTTGAGAGAAGGATTCGCTGCTTATGATGCTCCCAGAATATAAACTGTGTCTTAATCTTTGCTGTACCAATAACACCAGACACAGTAAATTGTGAGAAATATTCGATATATTTGTTTAAGAAGCTGTTCGTCCTAGCAGGTGTTATTTTTTCTTCAGTATGGAAAGCCCATGATTGTCAAGTCTATTCTGGGGACACAGTCCCTACCCTCATGGGGCCTACAGTTTGCTTCACATCATATCTTGTGTTCGTTTTTATTTAAACAATCACTCTGGATTATAACTGTTTAATGATTTCTCCTTCCACTAAATTGTGACGCCTTAAAGGCCTTTAGGTATGTTGTTGTTATGACATACCTTTGCCTTTAAGGCCACCAAATTAACATGCCTCCGGAAACTTGATAAAATTTGATAAATGTCAATGGTTGTAGAGGGGCTTCAGGCCTTTTTTTCATGGGGTTGCTATGAGCCGTGCTTGACTCAAAGGCAATCAACAACAACAACAAAGGCAAAAAATCTATGTATCGTATTAACTGCTACATTAACACCACCTAACATACATCAGATGTTAAAAAAAAAACAAAACAAAAAACCAAAAAACGTTTCAACAGCTGAATTTGTGTGTAAGAATAAAAAGATAAATGAGACATAAACAATAATCTTTCCTACAATTATCTGTACATACCTTCAAATGTCCATTGTTGTTGTTGTTGTTAAGTGCCGTTGAGCTGTAGACTACTCACAGTGACCCTATGAACGAAAGACCTGAACACTTGTATAACTTTCATAGTTTTTCCAAGTTCATAGAGTTTCCAGAGGCAAGCTACTTTGGAAGTGAATGCCACTCCTGCTTCCAAGCTTATTTTAATCTGGGAGCTCCACCAAACACTGTCCGTCATGGGTAACCATTCTCCCATTAGATGGATCAGTGTTAGAGTGCTCAGCATAACAGATATCCAGATTATCCCTAGTACAAAACTTGAAGGTGTAATATGTCAAGTGAATTTTTCTTCTAACCAAATCCTGAACCTTCTGGCTTGTTAACCCCAACATCCCAGGTCATCCTTCCATACATAAGTTTCCCTCTGCTTTGATAGTAGTGACATTTTTATAATTACAATTGTGCCAAGGATTCTTTCCTGAAACCATCTATCTTTGAGGATACTTCAGTTTTCTTACACTCAAGTCTAGGTCCATATCCTCAACTACTGCAGCAGATTATAATTTAAACCATGGACATCTTAAATTTAATACATGCTACAGATGAATGCCATATAGAAATGTGAATCCTATATTGTCCAATCTTTTAATTTTTTGAGAATTGCTAGAAATTTTAATTCTGTTGTGTATTTACTAATTTTCTTTGAACAGTGTAAGAATAGTGAACACAGTGGAGATAGTTTTCATCCTATTGCCATTATGGAACAATTCAGCCTCAATTTAACTCAAAAGTCTGAGGGTATTTTATAAACCAGTAGCTCAGGAATACAATCACACTCTGATTTGTATTATGTGTCATAAGGCAAGGGTGGCCTCTGTCTAGAGTGGTTATCACCTAAAATAAAAATAGCTGCCAGACTTGTAAACTAAACATAATCACAAGAAATAAACTAAGAACAAACATTCAGATATGATTAGATATTATTGTTATGGCAAGAGTCCAGAATGAAGATAGCATAGTGGAATGGACTTCAGGGGAGGGTTTGGAAAATAATGAAATAATTTTTTCTTTTACTTTTCAAAGATAAAAGCTAACTGGAGGGAGGGGTGGGCAGAAAGAAAAGTGCAACAATGAATGAATGGAAATCAAAGTCTCTGTAAACTTTCATTAAAATAAATTAAAAACAAAACATCCCCCCCCCAATAAAAACCCATTTTTGTCAGTTGTGGTCAAATCTGTTTCAACTCTGGCCAGCCCAAGTACAAGAAAATAAAGAATTTGTAGCTCTTGGGCTGTCTCTGTAGTTGATGATGCACTCAAGCACATTGCTGAGGTCACTATGCATTTTGAGAGCTTTCCAACCTAGGAGCTCATTTTTCAGCACTGCATTAGACAGTGTTCTACGGTCACCTGTACGGTTTCATCAGCTGATTTTCAGAAGTAGGTCACCAAGCCTTTCTTGCTCATTTGTCTTGGTATGGAAGTTCTACTGAAACCTGTCCAAGATGGCTAACCTTGCTGATATTTGAAATCACTGTGGCCCGGCTCCCAGAATCATAGGAATACACAAGCTGCCACAGTAAGATAAAGTGACAAATGTTTATGGTTTAAAAAAATTATTACGAATATCACTTTATATTGTAAAAACAACAAGGTATTCACCTCATAGCTCATTTTATGCTTTTATCTTCACGACAACCTGATGATATAGGAAAACCGTTATTGACACCATTTTATAGAATTGCAAACAAAGTTGCAAAGGAGGTTGCAAATGGCAGTAGTTACAGTCATAAAACTAGTTACAGAGTCAAACTTGAACACTAGTTTTCTGTTTCTGAGTTTACTTCTACTGTGATGTGCAATACACACATTTAGAAAACAAATTCATTCCTGACTAACAAGACAAAAGCAAATGTATGTGCCTTCAGCAAAGTCCATAGAAGAATGTATATATGTACATATACTTGTTTAGCCACTTAGATTATACCGCTTTCCTTGCTTTCCTTTTGGCTCTACCTGTAGAGTTTTCTACAATTACTATTACCCTGAGATTTGTGACTCTTAATATTTCCTATCCATCTTGGGATAGCCAGCGTTACGTGAGATCCTATGCACCGTGGTACATAGATACCGCCTCTGTCTAAATTCTCATTTCTGTCTAAATTGTAAATAATTACTGAAGGCAGATAATTTTTATAAGTCTGTCAGACAAGACAAGAGAAATTGAAACATGGAACTCTTCTCTTCCCCGCGAGAGAACATGGACTACAGATGCTGTAACTCAACAATTTCATCTTCCTTCATGTTGACAAAAATCTCACAACACCATCTTTAACAAGTAAAGAACAAAGTAAACAGAAACTTATCAGTCCTAACATACCTACACAGAGTACCAACCATCCAGCCCCTTGGGATCTTTGTGACATAGGGACTGTAGTACTCTTTCATGCCTCTCAACTTCTACTCTACTCTGCACCTTTTCATGCAGCCTGGATAGTTTGCAAACACTCTCTCTTCCTCCTGTTCTGCGCAGATCTGAATATAATTGACAGTAAGGTGACTAAAGTTGCAGTTGAAATAAAAAAAGGAAAGAGTCTGGCGAAACAAGGGATTCCCAAAGGATTCATGCAAGACATCCCTGTCTTACCTTCAAAACTATGTAAAGAAACCAGATAACAAATATCCTACAGAAAGCTGAAGTTCTGCTGATGCCCTTGCTGAGTCAGCAGGGCATGGCATGGCTATGGGACTGCTGTACTCAGCTGAGGACAAGGCTCTCAGATTTTGTGTACAGACTCGGCACTTGTGGGAGATACCAAGAAGATGGAAAAATTCTTTACCATAACAGAAGAAAGCTAAATATCCCTGTGGGATATGGTAATGATGCTGTGGACACTTGTTTAATATCTCTATAGAAGGGTTACTCACCCTTCAATAAAGAATTCAGGAATGGTCATATGGTTTGCTTTAGCCAATGAATGGTGAGTATAATTGAAAGTATAAAACACAAGTAGAAATTATATCTGCAATGTAACTCTATGCCTTCTGCAATTTACCAGTGAGAGGTTTCATTGCCACTTTTGGTCTAAAGTAAATGCACTGTAGAACAGAGATATCTGTATTTATGAGAAAGATGCTTGCTTTTAATATATTGAAGGATGTGAGCTCATTGTTATAAAAGTGTAACCTAGTCTGCTTTGACTAATGTAAGCATTGCATCTCACAGAATTTCAATCTCTCCCTATCACGTATTGTCAATCTTGTGTTCCATTTAGTTGGTTTCATAGCTTTCCTCTGGGATAGACTACAAGTACTCTATAGGTCTATCATTTGTAATATTTCAGGAGCAGAGTGCCAGGTCTTGGCTCACTCAGATTGGCTCGTGAGTTCAAACCACCAACCATTTGGTTGGTAGCACAGTACTTAACTGTTTGTTCTGAACATTCTTCCTTCTTTCTCTTATAAAAACTCAGAATCAAGTGCAAAAGTACTCATGAGAATACAACGTCACACAAAAACGCTTGTCAGAGAAAACTGTGACGGTGTTTTTGTCAAAGGTCTAGATGTGTGAAAATTTTTTTAAAAAACAAAACAACAAAGAAATAATATAATACTGTCAATTATCAATCCTACTCAGGAGCAATCAGATCATTGTATCTTAGTTTCTGTTAACTTAAATATGCTTTGAAGATGAGGACACAAAGAAAGTAAGTCTGTCTTTCACAAATTGAAAATGTGCACCGAATTTTATTACAAATCTGTGATGATGGGTGGGTGTGTGGTAATCTTGTTGTTATGTGTTAAGTTAGAAATGACTCATAGCTGACCCTCTAGCAGGTTTTCAGGGCTATGAATTACACAGCAGGAGACTGCCTATCTTTCTTCCACAGAGTAAATGATCAAATGATAGATTTAAACCATCAGCCTCTGGTTTGGTAGTACAACTCTTTACCCACTACACAAGCACTACACTACACTACACACACACACACACACACACACACACACACACACACACACACACATGTTTCAGAGAAATGGCTCATGCTGTTGTAGAAGTTGGCTGCCCACAGATCTGTGGATCAGACTTCAGGGGGAAAAAAATGTCTGAAAAGTCTAAGAAGTACCAAGTCAGCAAACTAGTTTCTAAAAGCATTCATGGAGCCGGCAAGGTCAAGGTCAGAAGACTGGTTTTGAAGTTAATAATTCCAAGATTGAAGGCAGTCAGAGATTGCTAGTTTAGAAGTCCAAGATCTCCTCCTACATCAGATTAGGCTGAGAATATCATTATAAAACTGTTTCTAATCCTGAATAATTATAATAAAAAAACCAAAACCAAACACACTACTATTAATTCAAGGCAACTCTCCACTGAATCTCTGAGGCTATAAATTACTATTCTAAGCAATTCTTGATGGACTTGAACCATAATCGTTCAGTAAGGAGTCTAATACTAGCATACTTCAATGTACCAGGGCTCCTTCATTAATATTCCAGAGGTTGAAATCTACAAGATACATGATAGTTACATTATACTGAGGATCACACACATAGTGACACACAATGGGAACTGTCACAGGGGACATATGTAACACCTTTGCTATGTAAATCAATGATGAAAGTGGAATATTAACAGCACTCTCCTCATTGGCCATCACAGCCTGCCTTCTCTGGACTCTATAGTATGAACTTCCTTCTTTTTTCCAATTAAGAACACTCACAGCTCTTGCATTGTTTATTTTAGAAATGAATATGACATGCTTAGAAATCCAGTATTTGCATGCTTGACAACTTTTTATAATGATTATTTGCTGATTAATTATTCCAGTTTTTCTTCTCAGATGCTCATTTGTATTTTGTTCTGGAATCGAAATCATTTATGGACAATAAGGAGAGGTGGCATATCATGAATCAAGAAACTGATCATGAAAAGGCCCTGGTTCCAATTTAAGAGATTAAGTGTGTATGACACCATACAGTTCCCATTGGGAAATCCCCAATTAGCACGCTGCTATCACTTAGAACTGTGCTTAGATGAGTTTTCCAGACTCAAGTCACAAATGCATGTCTAATGTTGATTTTGATTATTATTATTATTTAGTTCCCCATGGTTCTGGCACTCTCTGGAGACCTGTATATAGAACCCGGGAATGTATCATTTGTATCACCAATGTCCTACAGGGAAGAAGAATAATTCAATTTTGCTTCCTATTTTTAATTTTTTAATATATTTTGTACCGTGATTTGAGTGAAAGTTTACAAAAACATTCATATTCATCATTCTATGTTTTTCTTGTGTATCATAGACTTGGAACTGATCCATTGCTAATCCTCCACAGCTGACCCTCCAGCAGGTTTTCAGAGAAACATGACAGGAGATTGCCCATCCTTCTCACACTGAGCAGCTGGTGGCCTCAAACCCCATGCCTTTAGTACGACAATGCAGCTCACCTTCTTGTCACTAGGCCACTAGAGCCCTGTCATTGGATTCTATAGTATTAATTAAAATACCAATAATGTAATAACACCTTTACCACTTCTTCCCTGTAGTTCTCATTTCTGTTAATTTTTCTATGCTACTCCTTTCTGCATGGTTCAAAATTGGGAAGGGTGTACGCCAGGGATGCATCCTGTCTCCATACCTTTTCAACCTGTATGCAGAGCAGATTATCCGAGAGGCG
>NW_006399870.1:6096164-6096802 GCF_000299155.1 Elephantulus edwardii
AAGCTCAATATCAGCTGTGAAAACTAGGCCAGGAGCTGATTGTGGAACAGACCACCAACTACTCATATGCAACTTCAAGCTGAAGCTGAGGAAAACTAAACCGAATCCACAGGAGCCAAAATAGGACTTTCATTTCATCTCAGTTGAATTTCAGAATCATCTCAGAAACAGGTTTGAAGCCTTGAACACTAATGAATGAAGACCAGATGAGTTGTGGGAGGATGTTATATGTATCATCCAGGAAGACTGCAAACAGTCATTACAAAGACAGAAGAGGAAGAAAAGATCAAAATGGATGTCAGAAGAACCTCTGAAGATTGCACTGGAACGTAGAGAAGCCAAAGCACAAGGACGGATTCAAGACACTAAAGAGCTGAACAGAAGATTCCAAAAGGCAGCACAGGATGACAAAGCAAAATATGACAATGAAATGTGGGAGGAGCCAGAGTCAGAAAATTAAAAGGGCTGAACTCGTTCATCATTTCTTAAGCTCAAGGAACTGAAGAACAAATTCAAACCTCGAGTTGCTACAATCAAGGATGATCTAGGCAGAATGTTAAATGATCCAGGAGGTATCAAAAGAAGATGGAAGGAATATACTGAGTCATTGTATAGAAAGGAATTGGCAGATACAGAAG
>NW_006399870.1:6098326-6102939 GCF_000299155.1 Elephantulus edwardii
GTGCGTTTGGCGCAGGATAGGGCAGGGTTTAGGGCTGTTGTGCATAGGATCGCTATGAGTCGGAAACGACTTGACGACACATAACAACAACAACAACAACCAAAATGATCAAAGTATAAGAGATGAAGCTTCGGCATCCTTGCTTCCAAGGAGCACTCCAGCTGTACCTTTTCCAAAATATGCCTTTTTTATTTTTTTTGATAGCCTGTGGGAAATTTAGTACTTTTAATCAACATTACAACTAAAAGACATCAATATTATACCAACTCTTTAGGGGTAAAAAGTGAGCAAGGTAGAACCCTGCATCCTTCAACTAGATGGACTATCACAGAACAGCAAACTCTGTAGAATGAAACTATCTCTCAAGGGAGCAGAACTTCATGTAGAAGAGCTTTTTAACAAATCACTAGGGAACGCTGTCACTGTCGTTTAGAATTTAACCTAAGCACCATGAGACATTTGGTGACTGCTGAGTGCTAAACATTTACTAGAGCTGTCAGTTTTTGCTTTAGTGTAAATGCAAAGCAATAGGGAACACGCAAGTCTACCATGTAGGTAGCTGGTTTATCTTCTCCCCTTCTGCAGATTAGCTTGTGCAATTCTTCCACCATGTCCTTTGGAAGAGAATTCTTTGTGACTCTAGCTTGGCTATTTCTTAGAAAGGGACATTGAGGACACTGAAGAAAAGGAAGCTCCTCAATAAGATGGGTTGACAATGTGACTGCATCTGTGGTTTTAAGTGTGTGAGAGATAATGAAGATATTATAGGATAGGACAGGGTTCAGATCTGCTGTTTATAGAATCTTTATGAGCTATACTCAGTAGGACATAACAACAACTAGATTGGAATATTTAGCTGAAAATTTCTCCCCAAAGATCTTTTTGGAGCTGACAAGAAATAGCTTTCTAGCTCTTATCTATTCTAGAGAATGTCTTGAGTTATCTTTCTGTGATTACCTTGTTCCTCTTTGCCAGCTTCAGAAGTTCCAGAAATCTCTGAGTTGCCACATGATGTGAAGGGCATGATTCATCCTGACGCAGACCTGAGAACAGGCCTTCTTGGATACATCTCATGTAGCCTGGCTGTGCTGCTGCCTCAGCCACAGAGACAATGAAGTAGCCATTGTATGGAATGGCACATTGGCTTGCTTGCTGATTCCTGCCAAGACTCTCAGTTTATGGATGTTTTAATACACTATAAAGAAGAAGGAAAAAGATTAAATTAGCAAAATGAAGGCTAAAAAAAGAGTAACCTGACTTCAACCGTTTTATTATGCTTCACATGACAAGACATCATATTGCATTCTAGGCTCCTTGTTAGATATCTGTAAAGAATCTAACTTTGGCTTTCAAATTAAGTTGTCAAATGATATATTTATGAAGGAGGAAAATGAGGGGCTTAGGTAGTTCCACATCAATTAGGGAGAAATTAATTACACTTTACTTGTATTAGCACATTAACAATCAGATTCCTGAAAGAGTGTCTAAGTAGAAAAGAGTCAAAACTAACTACTACGTGGTAGGTTTCAGAGGGAAAAACGGGGACACTAGAAGGGACATTCTAGGGACCAAAAAGGATGCTACAAATTAGATGTTCTCCGTGGTATGCATTCGTGCAAAAGGCTCCTCTGACAAATTACAGATTTTGATGAAGCACCCTTGAAAAAACCTATTATGTTTGAAATAATGAAATAGGAACTCACACAAAATTTTACTACAATGTTTCAGATAATAATGTGAGTCTATCAGTCTGTCAGTAAGAATTGAAAAACAAGCTCAAACATTCTTTTCCTCCCCCTTTAGAAAATCAATCTGTAAGAAACTATAGTAGTAGTGGGCATAGTAAGTAAAGACATTAAGTGTCTGATTCTCCTTTTAGAGATTTCTTCACTAATAACAGTTGGTACAAGTTTTGAAAGGAGTTAAAGCAGGACAGAAAGTTCTGAACTCTTGAACTCCAAAGTAGAAAGAGCAGTTTCTCTCTGTTTCTTATTAACACAAATATGAAAAAGATGTTTTGCTTCTGCAAGAGTCACTCATGGAGATCACTTGTACAAACCTTGAACTGGATGGAAGCCCTCTCTCCTCTCAGGACTTTTCCAAGTCACCAGATGGCTTCACTGGAAAGTGAAGCTGGTTTTCCGGGCCTCTCAGGAGAGATTTTTTGCTAAAATCTAGAAAACTGTAGAACAATGTTCAAGCTCTTCCATTTTTCTCCTAGACACCTTATGCATACTGCTCTGGTGCATATAATAGCAGTTTGAAGAATTCTGTTCTAAGGATAATACTAAATCCTAGAAAAGAAACAAACAAAAATAAAACCTTCACTGGTTTTGAGTCTGAACTGACTTCTAGCTGACTCTGCAGTGGGTTTTCATAGGCTGTAAATGACATGAGAGGAGTGTCCATCTTTCTCCCTCAGAGCAGCTACTGGGTTTAAACCACCAGCCTTTGAATGTAACAACCAAAGTTACTTTGGTGGTGTAACTTCCTACCTATTCGGTCACCAGAAGTCAAGAAAAGCCATTTTTGTTTAGCACACTACTAAAAAGAAATAAAGAAGAAACAAAAGAAATAGGAAAGGAAAGAAATAGTAGAAGAGCCTGCCATTAGAGCAGTTCTAGTAAAGTCCCTGATTATTGTAACTTGGTAATATATGTAATACAAAGGTTATTAAAGATGTTGTCTTTCCAGGATTTGCTGAAATTAGTCACTCACATTTATTGTTTACAAATATTTTCCTTGATGAAGGGTGACAAATGAGATTTAAGGTTGTTTTTATGGACATTTGTAGATATATAATGGAGGTAAAACTAAAAAATACACACTTTAGGAAGGTTTATAGTTCTGTTTTTTTGTTGTTTTTTTTTTACTGTAGTCTGTAAGAGTCTAACAAGTCTTTTCACCCCTTTAATACAGTGAGATGTGTTAGGTAGAGGAGTAGAGCAATTCTGTGCTAATGAAAATGTCCCTGACTTTCCAACTTTAAGTGGCCTGGTTTGAAGAGTAGCTCAAATGGTCCAGTCCTTAGGGAGTTGTACTGCTGAGCTAAAGGCTATGCCTCTATGGTGGTTCAAATCTAATAATTCCTTTGCAGGATAAAGATGGGCAATTTTATCCAGTATGATTTTCAGCCTCAGAAACTAACAGAATTAATAGAATCAGTTCCAGCTTGAAAGTATTAAATTTTTGAGATTGTTCTAAAGGAGGCTAGTGCTTATGAAATTCTAATGTCTTGTGTGGATAATGAGGAAATTTCACTAGGAAATAGCTATTGGATTTCAGAGGCCTCAGTGTGTGGGTAAACAGCAGTTTCTGCAATCATACACACTCGCTGCTTCAACTCTTATAGCTGTCCCTGTACTGTGAAGAAAGACACACCCTCCTGAGATTCTCAAGTCTGGGTTTGAGAATTTGACCAACCCTTAAATTCTTCATGACTCATGGTTTTCTCATCTAAAAATTTAATTTTAATTTCCCTTATCCTATTATTTAAAGTAAAAACTGTATATATAAAAATCTTTTACAAACACTATGAAGCAGGCATGTTGCTGACTTGATAGACTACAGTACAATTATATTGATTATGTACCTGGAAAGAGATGTCAGAGAAGCTCAATATCAGCAGTCAAACCTAAGCCAATGACTGACTGTGAAACAAGATAATAATATGCAAGTTCAAATATGTTATTGTTGTCATTGTTGTTATGTGCTGTCAAGTCACTTGCAACTCATAACTACCTGAATACAATTGGCTGAAACCTGCTCTATCTTGTGTCAACATCATTGTCTCTGACATACCTGCCCTCGATTACCCCAGTTACTGAATTAACCCATCTCACTGATGGTCTTCCTCTCTTATGCTGTCCCTCCACCCTTCCAAGCAAGATGTCCTTCTCTAATGACTGGTCCCTCCTTGCAACATGCCTGAAATATGTTAGACGAAGAGTCAGAAGCTTGCCTCCAAGAAGTAGCCTGGTTTATAAAGTGAAGAAAATTAAAACAAGTCCATGATTATAAAGATATGACCTTGAGTGTACACCAAAAACAAATCTTAAGAATAGATTTGATACACTGATTACTAATGACTAAAGGCTAGACAAATTGTTGTGGAATGACATAAAAAATATCATATCTGAAGAAAGAAAAAGGTAATTACAAAGAATAAAGAAAAGGCGAAAATGTTGTCAAAGAGACTTTGACACTTGCAATGGAATGGAAAGAAGCCTGAACAAGGAGAAGGAATGAAGTAAGAGACCTGAATAGAAGATTTCAAAGGACAGCTCATGAAGACAAAAAGTAATAAAATGTACAAAGATTTGGAGTTATAAAACCAAAAGAGAAGAATATGCTTAATATTTCTCAAGCTGAAACAAGAGAAGAACAAATTCAAGCCTCAAAGGACAACACTGAAGGAATTTGTGAGCAAAATCTTGAACAATATGTTGTTGTTATGTGCCGTCGAGTAGCTTGCGACTCATAGCGACCCTATGTACAACAGCCCTAAACCCTGCCCTATCCTGCGCCAAACACACCGCCTCTGACACACCCATCCCGATTACCCCAGTCACCGAATCAATCCATCTCATAGAGGGTCTTCCCCTCCTGCGCTG
>NW_006399870.1:6103039-6108744 GCF_000299155.1 Elephantulus edwardii
TTCGGTGACTGGGGTAATCGGGATGGGTGTGTCAGAGGCAGTGTGGTTGGCAAAGGATAGAGCAGGGTTTAGGGCTGTTGTGCATAGGGTCGCTATGAGACGGAAACGACTCGATGGCACACAACAACAACATAACAACTCCTTTCTGTCATTAGAGCTAGTATGATTTCTTTTTAAGAGGTTCCTTTTTTTTTCTTTGCTCAGTTTCAAAAGAAAAGCAAGACCAGGTCTTAGGTGTTTAGAAAGTAAAGCTAATTAGCAAGGTAGGTTGATGTCCCAAATTTGAACAGATTAGGCCCCATTTCTTTGGGTTATTAGCAATATTGTAGTTTGCCATTTGATCTAAAAGAGATGCTGATTACTACATCTGCATAATTTTCCTTCATTCTCTTTTGTAATCTGGTTAGATCTGAACAATAGCTGACGCAAGGAAGAGGTGGGAAGGGGAACTATAGAAAGCAGAAAAAAGGAGAATACAAAAATATAAGAAGGATTGTATTAAGAGTCTACCTTGCCTACTGCTATTTACCTAAAGGTGTTAGTGATTAACCTAGTACTAAAAACCGATTCTAGGAGGCATGCCCACGAAAGAGAAAAGTCCAAAGTATATAGAAAATGGTTTGTCTCCCAGAGAAATTGAAAACCCACACAATCTTCCTTCCGAGGATCTTGAGGGCCAGTCAGCAATCTGGACTGACTCCTAGTGCAGCTGCCTGGCTCTTATGAACAGCAACATGCTGCCTTACAACAGGGCAGAGATTTCTCTGCAGCTTTTAATTTGTAAGATTTAGTGATGGTTTTTCATAATTATGACACACTGCCTGTGGTGCCTGCAGTACACCACTCAGTCTCTGACTTTTTCTTGTTCTTTAGCAAGAGCTATTTTGCTCATTAGTTTCAGTATGATGGAGAAATTGCTGGCTCCCTCAGAAGATTTTGCCATTGGGTGACCTGATAAGCAGAATGCAAATGTGCAAATGGAGGCCTACAGGGCTGTGAGGAAGCATTTTTCTAAGTAGTTTCACAGACAGATTTCAGGGTAAAAGAGGAAACAGGCAGTGAGAGATGCTGAAAGGGCCTGAGAAATGAGGTATTATCCATGCTCCTTGGTTTGGTCTCTGATACAGTATACATTTCCTCAGTGACCAAGTAAAAGTTTTAGATTTTTTTTAAGTATTTATTTATATCAGCAACAACAACAAAAAAATCTCATTATGGTTTAGATTTCTCTTTGTCTAAGTTTTTGTTTTGTGTTTGTAAAAAACAAATTATAATGTATCTTGTTCTGTTTTGTGGACTAACATAGCCATTTTTATCAAGAAACATCACTTTGAAATCACCTACAAATAAGCATAACATTTTCTTCGTAGCTCTTTGTAGGTAGCCTTATAGAAAATTATTATGTATTTTTATTTTATAAATGATTCAGCAAGTCCTTGATTCCTATAACTTACAGTATGACAGACAATGATCTCTGGTGTCATAGTACATCATTTGTGACACTGCTAGTTTAGTCATTGATTGGAATCGCGAGTTGCTTTGCAGGAGGAAAATGAACAGCACTTCTGGTAAAGATTTATAGCTTGCTAACTGATGCAAGGTCACTATGACTTGGAATCAACTCAGTGACTTAAATGGCATGTGATAGACACTTAGCTATGGGATTGTTTAGAAACATGACTTGTTCTGTTTAGAACCGTCAGATTAGTGGGGTAGCAATTACAAATTGCTGAAGTACTAATGGTAAGTAATGCAGGAGGTAGATTATGGGGATTCTAACGTTATAGGGGAAGGACTTACTATTCTCTGAAGTTTGTCAGGGTAAAATAAGTCCTAATGAATATGTCAAGTGTTAGCTAGATAGAGAAAGTGGAGATGAAGTTCTCACAAGAATTTGCGTCTTCAAGTTGCCACTAAGATCTTGGAGTGAAATGAAGAGAGTACAGTGTAATGTGGAGAATAGACATGAAGATTAATACCGATGGAGAACATTTACAAATAATTCATATAAACAAAATATTGAGTGAATTCTGTGATATATACATATGAACACATATATGTATTTGCTGTTATATGCCATTAAGTTGGATCTTCATAGCTGACACTCTCAGCAGGTATTTGGAGGCTTTAAATTGTACAGAAAATTGTGAAGCAGATGGGTTTGCAGTACAACTGCTTATCACTAAGCTGAGATAGCCCATTTTTCTTCCATGGAGTAGCAAGTGGATATGGACTCTCTGTCTCTGAGTTGTCAACACAACTCCTTAATCAATGGTAATACATTTTGAGAGGAACCCTGGTGTATTACATGTTAGGCTGCTAATCCAAAGATTTGACCCCACCAGCTTCTCTCTGGGGAAAAGATGAGGCAGGGTTCTCTCATAGAGGCTCACATCCTCAGAAACCACATCCAGGGCTACCATGAGTTGGAATCCCCTTGATGGTAATGGGTTTGATTTTGGCTTAATACAGAGTTACATAGAAAGAGTCTTGGAGAACACTTCCCATTTACAAACTGAGGAAGTGCAACAAGAATTATAGAAAAGATATTGCCAGATAAATTGGAAAACTTTTGGAGAAAACCAAACTGTTTCAAGGATAGAGTGGTTAGAAATGCCAATCATTACATAAGAAGAAATAGGTAGTAGCAGGTGTCTTTTTGAAGTTGGCAGACTGGAGTTCCTTTGAAGGGGATATTATGGTCAGAATAGAAACCAGATGATAGTGATACAAAATGAGACATGCAGAGAGCTTAAAAACACATTACACTCAATACAACCTCCTTTATGAAATTTTCCTGGTGAGGGTTGTAAAATATGGTGTAGTTGGGACAATGATAGTCAGAGACACAATAAACCTACGTTCCCTGAGATGCTAATGTCATCATACTGATAGCTAAGCTTTCCTTCTTCTCTGAATCTCTACTTTGTCTTACAAGATCCGTACAGTAGTTTTCAATATCTGGGTGGTTCAATTAGCATGAACACTATTGCCTAAAAGATGTGAGGTCTGAAATCACTCAAAAGCACCTTGGAAGAAAGAATTTATTCTTAATTCTGAGAAATCAGTCTTAGGAAAAAATTCTATGGAGCAAAGTTGTTTTGTTTTTTTTTTCTGACAAACATGATTGCATTGGATAATAACTGGTTACTAGTTCTAATACAGAAAGAAGCAAATTTCCCCTAATATTCACATTAAACTATCTTTTCTGTGGGAACATTTGTCAACATATATTAATCAAAGAATAAGGCAAGTAAGATAAGATTTGATAAATAATCTGACACTGTTCAGGAAAGATTTTGCAAAATTCTCAAGATAAAGTTGCAATTTAGGCAATGCAAAATCATGTCTTCCAGTCCTAGAAATCTTTTCTTTCTTTTGCAAGTTTGATTTTTTTTCATCTTCTTTTCTGTTCTCCCTTTTACAGACTTAATTCTTTCCTTGTTTCCCTTTAAGTTAGATTCATTCTCAATATTTTCTTGGTTCACCTTGTTATTTTTGCTGAATTGCCTGAAATTGGTTCCACTCATATTGGCCCTACATAAAAAAATAAACAATAAAAAAACAAACAATAATTAAATTTTTAAAAACCCAACATTAGCTTGGATCTATGCCGCCCTCACATTCATTGCTAGGTTTGAGCTCACTATTACAGACACTGTGTCAGTCCATCTTGTTGAAGTTTTTCTCCTTTTTGTTCATCGTCTACTGTACTAAAGATGACATCCTCTGGAAATCGATCCTTTCTGATAATATGTGTGAGGAATGTGAGCTGATATCTCACCATCATCACCTCTCATGAGTATATTGATTACACTTCTTCTAAGAGAGATTTGTTTGTTCTTCTAGCCATATTTAGTATTCTTCAACAATATTATAACTCAAAAACATCGTTCATTTTTTGGTCTTCCTTATTCATTATACAACTTTCATATACATGTAAGGGAATGAAAAAGGAAATGGCTTAAGATAGGTATATCATAGCCCTTAAAGTGGTAATTTTGATTTTTAACACTTTAAAGATATTTATGCCATATATTTATCTAATGTAATACATTATTTTATTTTAAACTGTTACTTACATATGTGTTGATTGTGGATTTATGTAAAATGATTATACTATTTTCCTATTGATGTTCTTGTGTGATTTACTTTTAAGTGTTTTTATGAGGTTCTTAGGAGCCTTTTAAGATATTTCTATTCTGGAAATAAAGATTACTATTGGTAAGAGACTTTTTGCCAATGCTTAAAGTATTCCAAATATTTGGACAGCGTGAACAAAGCGAAAATCTGTATGGAAGAATAGTGGTGACTCTTATAAAATTTTCAATCACTTTTTTTTGATAGATCAGGAAAGATTAGCTTTGTTCACTGAGAATGTGTTTGGGGAATTACATGGAACACAAGTTGCAGCTATAAATATATTTTACACTCTTTTTTGTGAGTAGTAAACAATTCTGATACACACATATATATTCTAGGGAGAAAAGAAAAAAAACTTGAAATAATTTCTTAATTTTAGGAAGCAAGCACTATGCTGGCAGTTATAAAAGAAATAATAACTAGAATGTATATAGCACTTTACAGCTCACAAAACACTGACATATAAGCCAAAACCAACCTTTGAAATAGAGCTTACATAAAAATGTACTATAAAATACTGTTAATGAATGTTAACATGAAAGTAAAAAGAATTTGACTTAATAAATGAAAAACTGTTGGATTAAATAAAATAAAGCTGTTTCCTTAAAAAAAATTCAATCACATGAAAAAATGAAGGATGGAAAAAGACACTAAGACATGCAATTTTGTAGTAATTAAGGAGGAAAAGAAACCATGATTGGAAGATCTTCACCAGATTTCTTATTTTGGACTGAGTCACTTAGCTTCTGGCAGCAGCTTCTTTAAATAAGTGGAGAATATTTGAGCCATTATCAGTCTGTGTAAAACTGGACACAATGGCTGTCATTCTCTGTGCTGTCCTGCTGACCATGTTTGTTATAGAGTCACCACTGATTACGTTACATTTCTGGTTGGTATCTCTGAGAGACATCCTATTGAGCTCTAGACAACAATGCTGGTACTTCCCAGAGCACTCCAGCCAAGCAGTGGGCTATTTCCATGATATCTGAGTGGAGGAGGAAAGTATACCAGTCAACTGGTGAAAAATGTCTCTTTGGAATAATTGTACACATAATGCATTAACTGAGAAACTCAATTATCCAGAGGGATGTCCGGAGTTGGAATATTTGGCACTCATGAGATGTTAGGGAATGCAGTTTCAAGGACTTATTATAATTCATTACATCCTTTAAAGAAAAACGTAAAGCCTTCTCTTCTTCTCTAATTCTTAACCTGAATAGTAAGAAGAAAAAAAGGAAGACAAGAATCTGGCAACATCATACATTGTAATTGTTATTGTTAGGTGTTGTCAAGTATGACTCACAGCGTCCCTATAAACAACAGACCTGAATCCCGTCCTCTTCTCCATCATTCTCATCTTCTTCACTGGAGCCCATTGATACAGTCACTGTATCAATCTCAATAGGAGTCTTCCTTTCTTTTGCTGACACACTACCCTTCCAAGCATGATATAATGGTGACTGGAATGCAAAAGTTGGAAATAGTGAAGAAGAATCAGTAGTCGGAAGACATAGGCTTGGTGACAGGAATGAGGCTGGAGATAGAATGATTGAATTTTGTAA
>NW_006399870.1:6117636-6143754 GCF_000299155.1 Elephantulus edwardii
GTCCCTCCACCCTCCCAAGCATGATGTCCCTCACTAAGGACTTGTCCCCTCTTACAACATGTCCAAAGTATGTCAGACGAAGCCCCAGAATCTTTGCCTCCAAGGAGCAGCCTGATTTAACCCTCTTTAGGATGAATCTGTTTGTTTTCTTGGCAGTCCATGGTACAGTCAATACTCTTCCCCAGCACCACAGCTCATCAACTCTCCTTCTGTCTGTCCTAGTCATTGTACAACTCTCTGATACATACCAAGTGATTGCAAAGATCATGGACTGAATCAGACTCACCTTAGTCTCCAGAGAGACACCATTGCTCTTCAGAACTTTGGAAAGTTCTAACAGCAGACTTTCCCATTGCAATATGTTTTGGTGTTTATTTTTTTGTTTTGTTTTGTTTTTATTTCCTGGCTACTGGTGCCAAGAGTGTTGAGCATGGAGCCAAGCAGATTAAGTTGACAATCTCAATCCCTTCACCATATATACATCTTGATGCTGCCAATTGGTCCAGTGGTGAGAATCTTTGTCTTTTTGACATTGAGCCTCAATCCATACTGAAGGCTGCAATCCCAGATCCTCTGCAGCAAGCATTTCATGTCCTCCTCGGTTTCAGCAAGCAGGGTTGTGTCATCTGCATAATACAGATTGTTAATAGATCTTTCATCAGCCTGACACCACACTTCTCCTCATAAAACTCATCCTCTCGGATAATCTGTTCTGCATACAGGTTGAAAAGGTTTGGAGATAGGACACATCCCTGGCATACGCCTTTCCCAATTTTGAATCATGCAGCGTTTCCCTGCTCTGTTCTGATGACTGCCTCTTGGTCCAAGTATAGGTTTCACATTAGCATGACCAAGTGTTCTGGGATTCCCATTCTTCTCAGAGTCAGCCACAGTTTGTTATGATCCCCAGAGTCAAACGCCTTTGCATAATCAATGAATTACAAATACACATTCCTTTGGTATTCCCTCCTTTTAGCTAAGATCCATCTAACATTAGCTACAATATCCCTAGTAACACACCCCTTCTAAGCCCAGCCTGAACTTCTGGCAGTTCTCTGCTGATGTGCTGTTCCAGTTGTTTTTGGATAATCTTCAGCAGAATGTTGCTTGCATATTAAATAATGATATTGTTCTATAGTTTCCACACTGTGTTGGGTCACCCTTCTTTGTTATGGGAACAAATATCGATCTCTTCCAGTCAGTTGGCCAAGTGATTGTTCTCCAAATTTCTTGGCACAACTTAATTAGCACATCCAGGGCAGCATCTGTTAGCTGAAATACATCAATTGGTATACCATCTATTCCTGGGGCCTTGTTTTTTGCTATTTCCTTCAAAGTAACTTGTACTTCTTCCTCCATCACCATAGGTTCTTGCTCATATGTTATTTCATTAAATTCTTCTGTGTCTGCCAATTCCTTTTGATAAAGTGACTCAGTATATTCTTTTCATTTTCTTTTAACACTTCCTAGATCATTTAATATTCTTCCTAAAGCATCCTTGATAATAGTACTCGAGGTTTGAATTTGTTCTTCGGTTCCTCGAGCTTGTTAAATGCTGGACAACGTTGGCGCTTTTGATTTTTTTACTCCAGCTCCTTGCCCATTTCATTGTAATATTTTGCTTTGTCATCCTGTGTTGCCTTTTGGAATCTTCTGTTCAACTCTTTAGTATCTTGAATTCTTCCTTGTATTTGGCTTCTCTGTGCTCCAGTGCAATCTTTTCTGAAATTCATGTTGGTGTTTTGTTTTTTTTTCCTGTCTTTGTAATGACCATTTGCACTCTTCCTCTATGATATATTTGACATCCTCCCACAAATCTTTAGGGGTTTGCTTAGTGTTCAAGGCCTCAAACCTGTCCCTGAGATGGTTCTGAAATTCAGGTGGGATAAACTCAAAGTCATATTTTGGTTCCCGTGGACTCGGTTTAATTTTCTTAAGTTTCAGCTTTAACTTGCATATGAGTAGTTGGTGGTCTATTCCACAGTCAGCTCCTGGTCTAGTTTTCATAGCTGATATTGAGCTTCTCCAGCGGTTCTTTCCACAGATGTAATCTATCTGATTCCTATGCATACCATCAGGTGAAATCCATGTGTATAACTTGCTTTTATGATTCTTATAAAACGTATTTGCAATGAATAAGTCATTGGTCATGCAAAATTCAATCATTCTATCTCCAGCATCATTTCTGTCACGAAGTCCATATTTTCCAACTACTGATTCTTCTTCTCTGTTCTCAACTTTTGCATTCCAGTCACCCATTATTATCAATGCATCTTGATTGCATGTCCGATCAATCTCTGACTGTAAAAGTTGGTAGAAATCATCTATTTCTTCTTCTTTGGCTCTGGTTGTTGGTGCATATATCTGAATGATAGTGGTATTCACTGGACTTCCTTGTAAGCAAAGCAACTCCATTTTTTCTTGCCTTTTAATCTGCAGAGTAGTATATCATATGATCATCTGACTCAAAATACCCCATGCCTGTCCATCTCATCTCACCAGTGCCTAGTATGTCAATATTTGTGTTAAATTTCTTTCTTAACAATATCTAATTTTCCTACATTCATGTTTCTCACATTTCTTGTCCCAATCACTAGTGTCTGCTTACAACTGTTCCTCTTCCTTTGTATTTCCATACTTGAAAGTTCTACATCAGTTACCCTCTCTGTTAGTCCACATGTGTTCTGTTGTACATAGGGTTTTCAGAGGCCTGATATTTCAGAAGTGGATGGTCAATCCTTCTTCCTAGTTTGTCTTAATCTTAATCTGATTTAGAGGAGTGTCTGACAGACAAGCAATTTATAGAAAGGGGAAAGATAAATCCCTCATTGTGATGTTAAACATTAGTTACAGTGTTGTCCCTGCCCTTGGCCCAGAGTCTTGACCCACTTATTTCCCAGCCCCACCCCCCACCAGGATACCCCTTTACTTCTACCCAACCTCTTCAGCATTTATCTTCCATTGTCCAACCCTTGATCTGACAGCTTGTATCTGAAGCTTTCTTGGCTTCTTTGATTCCAAACACATCAGCTGCTGACAATTTCTTATGCTGCGACCAGTGTCTCTTAAGTTAAGTGGTAATGTTTCCGAAGGGAGGGTGATGTGTCTTCTAGAACTGGTGTATAGGAAGTATAAAAATGACATGGAAAGAATATTTGGAGTCACAACTTAAAAAAAACATATTGGTTGACACTAGTCCATTTCAGAAAGTGGAATATGATAAAAAACCAGTAATATTTTGTGGGTCTGATGAGCAGCCAAATATCTCTTCTTCTGGGAAAAGTCTTTCTATGTCTTTTGCCCATTTTGTAATAGTGTTATCAGTCTTTTTTTCTTGTAGAGGCCCTGTAGGATCCTGTAAATGTTTGATATGAGACTCTTTTCTGAAATGATATTTCCAAATGTTTTTCCCCCAGTCACTAAGCATTCTTTTCACTCAGAAAAAATTTTTAAACCCACGAGAATTTAATCTTTGGAAAGTCCCATTCATCAATATTATCATCTCCAGATTGTGCATTTCTGGTTGTATTTGGCAATATTTTTATACCACAGACTAGGCTAACTAAGCTTGATTACAGTTTGTCTCTTAGGAATTTTATGATTTTGACCTTCACTTTCAGTTCTCTGATCCACCTTCAGTTGGTTTTTTTTTTGTAGTGTGAGATGTAGATCCTGTTTCAGCTTTCTGTAGGTAACAGTCCAGTTTTGCCAGAAAGATGCAAATCAAAAGCACAATGAGATACCATCTCATCTCAGTGGCAGTGTCAAAATTTAACAAGGTGGCAAGTAATAAATGTTGTAGAGTATGTGGAGAGATAGATACTTTTATACCTGTTGGTGGAATTCTAAATGGTACAACCACTCTGGAAGGCAGTTTGATGTTTCCTCAGAAAGCTGAGCCTAGAAATTCCATATGATAAATTCCATCTATTCAACTGCTTGGAATATACCCAGAGAAAATGAGAACTGATATACAAATGGAGGCTAGTACATCAATGTTCATAGCAGCTTTATTCACCATCATAAGAACATGGAAACAGCCCAAATATTCAACAATTGAATGGATTGATAAATTATGTTATAGTCACATGATGGAACATTATGCAGAACACTGGAGCAATGATTTTGTAAATTACTACCTATGTTGGGAGGGACTGGAGAATATTTATGTTAACTGAACTAATTCAGTCCCATAAGGTCAAATACTGTATAAGATATTGTAAACTGTGTATGAGGATTCAAGGGGTACGGCAGGGGGAGCAGAGTGGTAAGGATGAGTAAGTGTGGATGTGGGAGTTAAACATAGGGTTACACAATTTGATGGGTAGAGGGAGGAATGGGTAAAGGAAATGAGAAAGATTCAGTGGATCTGAAAAACAATGTACGCAGTAAATCAGTATAAAACAAAAAAAAATAATTCAAATAAAACAAACAAAAAATAACAACAGCAATACACACACACAAGAACCAATAATATTGAAGGAGTAAGTCCGAACTTCACTGAAGTCATTGAAAAAAAAGTATGCCTCTTAGTTTTAGGAAAGACCAATTGAGGGCTTCTGGAAACAGATGCAATCCAAGACTTTCTCATCAGTCTCTTCCAATGAATAAAATGACAACTGCCTCGTCAACTGATTGGAAGAGATCTGTTTTTCTTTTCATTCCCAAAGAGGATGATCCAACAAACTGTTGAGATTATCAAACTATATCATTAATGTTACGTGCAAGAAAATGTTTTAGTATCTTTTATTCTTTAGATTGGGAAAGAAAAAATTTGCTGAAAATTACTAAAAATAGGCTGTAATTGCACATTGACATTTAATCTGCAGGGAGCGTTTCAAGTCTCTTTACTTTCTGCAAGAAAAATTCTACTAACTGCATAACACAAGTTGTTGGTGAGTCTTCCTCCAAAAGAGCACCACATTCTTCTTCATGCAATCCAGCTTCTCAAATTATTTGTTCAGCATACAGATTAAATAGACATGGAGAAAAGATACAACCCTGACATGAATGTTCTCTGGTTTTAAACCCTGCAACGTTTTCTTGATCTGTTGGCACAACAGCTTCCTGACTTAGATAAAGGCTTTGCACAGGAGGCAGCCATCTTGAAAGAACAAATGTACAGGTGCTAATTTATGTCAATCTCTCTCCTGTCATTCAGTCTCATATTACCTCTTCCTCCTTGAATGAGTAAACATAAAAGATTAACTTCTAATACACAAGTCTCTCATAAATAAACTTACTATCCTTGTCCCGTCTTCAGAGCCTTCAAGAGGATCTCTTCCCTCCTTGTTCAATGTGTCTTGGGTTAGTGGCACCT
Source organism: Elephantulus edwardii (assembly GCF_000299155.1). Lineage (NCBI taxonomy): Eukaryota > Metazoa > Chordata > Mammalia > Macroscelidea > Macroscelididae > Elephantulus > Elephantulus edwardii. The sequence continues at coordinate 6,122,957 of NW_006399870.1, forward strand.
TGTGCATCCATGTCTCCCCTTGCAAATTATTTTCTCTAAAAATCCTACTTTATTACTTGCAGTGAGCTTGACTTTGTTTGCAATAATGAAGGTGACACAGGATAGGATGGGTTTAGCTCTGTTGTTCATTGGGTCACTCTGAGTTGTCTTTGACTCAACTAAGAACAATAGCAGTACCTTGCATAGAAAAAAAATCTATACTCCTATTTCCTATTCTCACTAAACAGCAAGAAGAACAACAAAAAATAGAGTGCACTGGAAACTTTTGTTGGAATCCCATTTAAAGAGTAGTATTGCTTGTAGAGCTTACACAGCTGACAGAGGTAAGGATACAGATTACAACAAATTTAGCTTAATAAAGAGATTGTCCTCTAAGCTATCTCTTAGATCAGAAGGATGCATCCCATTTTTAAAATATTAAAGAAATGTTAGGTTTTTGGAGTTTTAAAATCTACTTCTTACCTGTTGTAGACCCATTAGATTTATTTAATTTTTTTTAAATTATTCCCCCCATCCCAACTTTGGGATGGTTAAACTACTAATACTTTCGAAAGACGCACTTTCTGGAGAAAAATTCTGCGTGAGAGGGCAGTGAGACTTCCAAGAGAAGCTTTAGTTTAGTCTCCTGCCCGCCACCATTCCCTCCTCATCGTCAAAGCTGAGCAGGTTTACTGGAGTCATGGTGAGAAAAGGGAGAGACACTGCCACAGAAAGCTTTGTGATAGCAATGCTAAAGCTTGGGCAACGATTTTTAAACTCTGCACGAGAGAAGGCAGGAATCTTCCACTTTTGTTAGAGTCCACTCAGAGAGGGTGCCAAAATGATTTTACAAGATGCTAGAAAGCCATAGAAAATTCCCATTTATGTAATAATATTTTAAAAGGGAGAAACAACCCTTAGAGAAAGACAATTTAGAGAGGTCTCCTTATTCGACAAAAGCCAATTGTACACTTACTGTTGTTTTGGGCCTTTGAGTAGAAACCAAACCACAGCTGACTTTCTAATAGATTTTCAGAGGCAGTAATTGCTTATTGAGGAAATTGTCCTTTCTTCTCCCATGTACACAATTGGTGGATTCAAAATGGCTGCATATGGGATTACAGCACAGCTTCTTTACCACTAGACCACCAGAGCTCCCTTTGTCCTCTTAGTCAAGGAAAATTTTGAGGAAAATCTCCTTGGTGCCATTGAATTGAGTACAACTCATAGCAACCCTGTGAACAAAAGATCTGAACCCAGTCCTGTCTTGCGCCATCCTCACACTTCCTGACACACAGAGCCCATTGTACTAGTCACCATGTCAATCCATGTGGTTGAGAATCTTTCTCTTCTTTGACAATCCTTTACCATTTCCAATATCATGTCCCTCTCCAAAGAATAACACCTCCTAACAATATGTCCAAAGTATGCGTGGTAAAGCCTCATCAATCTTGCCTCCAGAGAGTAGGCTGTACTCTCTTCAAGATGTATCTATTCTTTCTCTTGTCCTTCATGAGATGTTTGGTGCTCTTCTCCAACACCACGGCTCCAAAGTGCCAATTATTTTTCTGTCATCCTTATTCATTGTCCAGGTTTCAGATACATAGCTAGTTAATGGAAAGACTATGGCCTCAATTAGACACACTTTATCAAACTGACATCACAACTTCTCAATAATTTGGAAGGGTCCCTAACTGCAGATTTTCCCGATGCAGTGTGTCTCCTTATTTCCTGACTGCTTGTACCAAGGGTATTAATTGTGAATCCAAGCAAGATATAGCTGTTGACAGTTTTAATCTCCTCTCCAGCCATCATGACATGGCCTATTGGTCCAGTGCAAGAATCTTTGTTTTCTTTATATTGAGACACAATCTATACCAAAGGCTGCATTCCTTGACCTTCTGCAACAAGTGCTTCAAACCTTCCTCACTTTCAGCAAGTAAAGTTGTGTCATCTGCATAACACAGGTTATTGATGAGTCTCCCTCCAATCCTGATGCCACACTTCTCTTTCTAGAGTCCAGCTTCTCAGATAATTTGCTCAGTATATAGATTGAACAGCTTTGGAGATAGAATACAACCCTGACACACTCCCTTCCCAATTCCAAATTATGCTACACTCCCATTCACACAACAGCCTCCTGATCCAGGTATAAGCTCTGCATGAGTACAACCAAGTGCTCTGGAATTCCCATTCTTTTCAATGTTAGCCACAACTTGTCATGATTCACACAGTCAAATGCCTTTGCATAGTCAATAAAGCACAGGTAGGCAACACCTTCAGGTATTCCTTACTTTCAGTCAGGATCCATCTGACATCAGCAATGATATCCCTGTTGTCATGACCTCTTCTAAATCTTGCTTGAACTTCTGGCAGTTCCCTAGCTATATAATGTTCCAGCCATTTTTTAATGAGCTTCCGCAGTGTTTTGCTTGCATGTAGTATCAATGATATTGTTCAATAATTTCCACATTCATTTGGATCACTTTTCTTGGTAATGAGAAAAATTTGTACCTCTTTCAATCTGTTGGCCAGACAACCACCCTCCAAATTTCCTGGCATAGACTAGTGAGTACATCCAAGGCTGCATCTATTCATTAAGACAAGTAAATTGGTATTCCATCAATTCCTGAGGCCTTATTTTTGCCAATGCTTTCAATTCAGCTTCTACTTTCTCTTTCATTACTCTTGGCTCCTGTTTATATGATACTTCCTGGAATTCTTTAGTGTCAATCAATTCTTTCTGGTACAGTGACTCCATGTATTCCTTCCATCTTCTTTTGATGCTTTCTGGGTCATTCAATGCATTTCCTTTAACATCTTTCAATATTGCCAACAGGAGGCTTAAATTTGTTTTTAAGTTCTTTCTACTTAAGAAATGCAGAGCACGTTCTTCCCTTTTTATTCTCCAATTCCAACTCTCTGCACATCCCATCATAATTCCATTATATGTTTATAGCTGCTTTTTCTAAGGAGTGTGGTAATTTTGGTGCTATTGATCACCTTATATGCGTGTGTACCATTTAGCTGAAAGTTGAGTTAACCCACAGACCTAAATAAAAGCATGGAAATTCTGGTATTTGCATTGTTAATCCAAAGCTGGACCTCTCTGTCAGTTTAAATCCAGCAGTGGCTCCTTGTGAGATAGCCAGTCACTTCTTGTGTGATTTACAGCCTTGGAAAACTTGCTGCAGAGTCAGTTATAAGTTGATTCTGACTTAAGAGCAATTTTTGTTTTGGTTTGGTTTTTTGTTTTTGTTTTTGTCACATGCACATTGTGCAGACCATGGATTTTGAAGAACACTATGTAGGTTCACACTCCAGCCACTCTGGTATTTACTAAGGAATATCTAAAATTACTTCAGCTCCATCATTTAGTGAATGTGTAAATATGCAAAAAAATTCAAAAGTTCAAGGTGCCATTGCCCATGTCATCTTTCTGGCTTGCCACTGTTGTAATATTTCCTTGTGGCCCACTTAGTAATGGGCTTTCTTCAGTTGTTTGGGTTCGGATCCCCACGGCAGAACTGACTCCGATGTTGATGCTGGCTGAGCTTTTTCAGAAGCAAAATTGGTCTGTGTATTCAAGAAACACTGCTTAGAGTAATGGTGATTCTAAGTTAGATCTAAAAATGCTGTAGAAGCTGGGGTGGCCTAAAGGAAATGGCTTAGGAGCTCAGCAGCAAGGAACCACAGACCATATCAAAGTTCAAGTCAAAAACACCCACTTGGGACTTTGAGCTACCATCAATAATGGAAACAATTAGCTTTCTCATCAAGATTTTTTTAACCAGTTTCTACTTGAATTGAACACTTGCCATGGCCACGAAACAAGAGATTCCTCAGACAATAAAGAGAAAAATCCTTTAGCCTTGAAGGAAAGTGCAAAGTTTATTTCTTTATATGAAATTTGCAAAAAGGAAAAACCTATTATTTTGGAGCAAAATTATTTTGATTGTATTTTTAGGGGAAAAAACCCCCATAATAAAAACTCTTGAGGATGAATTCAGCTCCACTACTCAAGATAAGAATGAAACTACAGCCAGCTGCCAGCATCCAAGCAGATGGCAGAGCTGGAGACAAGCCCCACATCACAGCTACAGATCTTGACCTTTCAGATATCCAGACTGAATGGAAGAGGGAAAAGAAAAGATTAGAAGAATGGAGACTAACACCCATCCCATGATCAAGCAGCCATAAATGAAAATCTTCAGGAACAAAATGAGCACCCCAAGTGTGCAGCCAAAAAGAAGAGAACGTATTGAACAGTAAAGCCTGTTATGACCAGAATTCTGAATCTTCTGCCTCAAATGAAGAAGGTTGTATGTGGCCACCAGGTGATCAGGATTTCCCCTTGCCCCACCCCCCCAAAAAAAGGTAAAAGTTAAAAAAGCAAGTAGGGGCAGTAATGGACCAAATGCTAGATGAAATGCCAATGAAAAAGAAAAAGTTCCAAATGAAGCTCCAGCCAGGGCCTTTTGAGCACTCACATCTTCGCCTGTGCTGGGGGAGAAAAAAAACCCCTTTGGCCTAAAGTCCGGGCATAGTTACCTCAAGATAGTTTGTTCACATCTTTTAACAAACTCACAGTTTTCGGAGTCTCGGCCTTTCATTACATCCTTCCCAAATGATATTCCCAGAATAATTTTTTTAATGTTTCAAATAATAATTCTCTTCAGCAAATAAATTTCTATTTAGATTCTATTTAGATGCTAAAAGTTGCAAAATTTCAGGGTCCTTATTTCTAAAATGAAGATAATAGTATGACCATTACTGCAGGTCTATGAGTCTGACACTGAAAAACTAACTGTGGAGATAGGAAGCAAGATATATTGCTATAGGAGATGGAGTGAGAGGGGTGGTGGTATGAGATTGCCATATATATATCTCTATTTTGGAGATAATATGGGGCTTCTGTAGGGGAAGGACAACACAGCAGAATGTGAGCAATATTTACAGCATCTTCTCTTGTTCAGGTACTCTCCTTAGTGGTCATTATCCAAGACCAACAGATTTGATCCTATGAATCTTCCAGAGGTAGTTTATGTTATCCATATATTATAGCATAAAAAGGAATCTGACTCCTGGCCATAAATTACAGGAATAGGCAGGAAAGGGCTACAATAACACAAGAAAACAGGGATAAACACAAATTGCTGGGGCAAGAGAAGATAAGGTAATAGACGAGGTTCAAGGAGAACTTAAAGCAATTTTTTATAAGGTGCCATTACTCTGCTACATGAAGAAAAAGTTATTGTTTATCTTAATGTACAAAACATCAGTTATATATTTGTTATTATAAAATGTTAAAATATTAATATTACATTATTGTACAGGGTACTGCAAAAGGCACTGTTATTATGTGTTTCCAAGTCAGAACAAATTCAAAGCTGACTCTTCAGTGGGTTTTTGGAGACTGTCAAGAGGGAGAAAATTACCCAACTTCCCACTGGAAAGCAGCAAGTAGATTCAAACCTCTGTCTTTGTGTTGGCAGAACAACTCCTTATCCACTAGTCTGCTGTCAGTCCTCTATTATTGTATTCATTAGTTGAAAAATGGAGTTGCCTGAGATAATAGAAAATGTTTGTCACATTATTATTATGTTGTTGTTGTTATGTGCCTGTGACCCATAGCGACCTGATCTACAGCAGCTCTGAACCCTGTCCTGTCCTGAGCCAGTCTCACTAATTCTGACACACCTACCCTCATCACCCCAGTCATTGTTTCAGCCTATCTCATCTGGGGTCTTCCTCTTTTCTATCACCTTATTGTTGGTTGTCAGAGCTCTTCAAGGTTGTACAGAGGACTGAAAGATACAATCTATAAAAAGGATCTAATTCAGTCCTTGGCATGAAGTAAGTGTTTAGTAAAAATACTTCTGTTGTTTGTTCTTTAACTTGTGGTGACCTAATGTGCAACAGAAGAAAGCATTGCACATGAATCCTGGGCCATCTTCGTGGCCATATGTATGTTTGATTCCATTATTGTGGCTGTTGTGTCAATATGTTAGAGTATATTTTCCACTGATTAATTGTCAGAAGTATATCATCAGACCTTTTTTCCTGTCTGTCTTAGTTTCAAAGCTCTCCTAAAACCTGTCATAAGTGATCCTGCTGGTATTTGAAATAGCAATAGTTGTTGTTAATGTGCCATTGGGTCGCCTGCCACTCCTAGCCCCTACATACAATAGGTCTGAAGCCTGCCCTATCCTGAGCCCTCTCACTATCTCTAGCCTCATTACTCCAGCTATTGTCAATTGTCTCATCTGGGAGTCTCCTTTCCTGCCCTGTCCCTCCACCCTTCCAAACATGATGTCCTTCTTTAAGGACTGGTTCCTTCTGGCCACGTGCCCAAAGTATGAGAGACAGAGCTTCAAAATCCTTGCCTCCAAGGAGCAGCTTGGTTTCACCTTCTGCAGAATGGACCTAGCTTCCAATATTACAACCACATGCAAGCAACCACTGTACACCAAATTGACAGATGGTGGTGGTCAATAATGTAGCTGTTTTTACTGTTACCAGTGGTATGGCCTCAAATGTGTTAACTAATATCTCTGAGGTTTTGTTTCTTCGTTTGTAAAATGGTGGCTAGATATACTTTAGCTGTGTTTCCCAATTGAAAGTTGAAATGATATAGCAGAATAGAAAGCTCAGAAATAAACCTCTACACAGAAAGGAGGGGGAGGTGGAAGTGGCCAGGGATAATCCTGGGAAGCTGCTTTCTGTATGCAAGGACCCTTTTCCTAAGCAGAGGTAAAGCAGACTATAGGTTCCAGATAGCTTCCAACCCAGGCTGATCTTGTTCTTTCAGGTGCCCTCTACTACAATTAAGGTACCCTTGTGAACATCAGATCTAAATCCTGCCCTCTCCGGTGCCATCTTCATAGTTTGACACACTAAAGCCTGTGGTTTCTGTCACTGTGGCAATCCGTTCCGTCCAGGATCTGACCCTCCTTCACCAAGTCTCATCTTTTACAAGCATGATATCTTTTTCTAAGAACTGTGCAAAATGCTCAACATGTGTTGCACTATGCTTCCTTCAAAGGAATATCTTGGCTGCACTTTCTCCAAGACAAGTATATTGTTTGTTCTTTTGGCATTTCATGGGATGTTGTTGAGTACTCTTCTTCCGTACTGCAACTCAAAGGCATAAATACTTCTTCTGTTGTCCTTAGTCACTAACTTTTAGATGCATAAGAAGTAACCAAGAAGATAAGGTTTTGAATCAGGCACACCTTATTCTTTAAATGGATATTTTCGCTCTTCAACACTTTGGAGAGATTCCTTACTGCAGACTTCCCCAATGTCACACGTCTCTTTATTTTCCTGACTGCTGATACCAAGGTTATTGATTGTGAATTGTGTAAAATGAAATGACAGACTATTTATATTGTTTTTCCATCTATCATAATGTTGTTATTTCCCCACTGGTGAGGACTGTTGTCTTCTTGATATTGAGATACAATTGATACTGAAGGCTGTAGTCCTTAGTCTTCTGGAGCAAGTGCTTCAGATCTTCCTCGCTCTCAGCAAGCAAGGTTGTGTAATTCATCATACAGGATGCTGTTGAATCTTCTTCCAGTCCTGATGTCACATTATTCATGAAACTGATGAGAGATACTATACTCACTTTCAGCAGTGCAATTGCTTACCCGCTCTAGATTCTCTCTTGGCAGAGCTGCATTCTCTGACCTGAGATAATCTTCTGGATGGCTAGACAGGCATCCAAAATGGATGTTTGGTTTTCAAATTGAGGCTTACATAGCTGATGAGAAATGTTTAGGGACTCTGGTGGCACAAAAGTGAACACACTCATTAGTAAATCAAAAGAATGCGTGTTTGAACTCAGCAGTCAGTGTTCATGAGAAAGATGAGACAGTCTGCTTATGTCAAGATGTATGGCCTTGGAAACCTCATGTGGCAGTTCTGGTCTGTCTTAAATGAATTGCTTTGAGTTGAAATTATCATGATGGAAGTAGTTTGGATGAGATGTGTTTATATAGCCTCTAAGGTCACCTATTCAGCCACCATAGAAACAAGTAGGGGGGGATGGTGAGCAATTAGCACCATTCACACCTGCAAAAGCAGTCAATTTGCTCTAATAACTGAGTTATCCACAGCTGATTATTAACCTGAAAGCTGCTGTTTTTCAATTCAAGAACCTTAGCAAACACGGAAGTTGTAAAGTTCAATCTGAGGAAAGGAGGGCATAAAAGAGAAGAGATTTAAAACTCAAATCTTTTTTTTTCCATGTAAATTTACTTTTCTTTACTTGTAGTCAGATGGTGGGAGATGCCTGGGACCTCCCTTTGCATTAACTTCTAAATGTAGTCTAGGATGAATAAGAAATGGAGTTTTCAGAAAAAATATATGAGTTTTATACTGCAATGTCCTCACATGCAAAACCAGGATTCATCTACATCTTCCCTAGGACCTGCTCCAAATGTTATTATTACTGATTCTTAATTTATATAGTCCCACTTGCAAATATCATGAAGCATAATTACAATGAGAAGATTACAAAACTTAAATAACATCAGAAGAATGCCATCCATTTAGACGTTTAAGCTGTTAAGTGGGACTGAAGTGCCTGGCTATGTATGCTGCGCTCCTCAATTCTTAGAGCAGGTGAATTATGATGCTCTGGGAGAGAGGGGACTCCTCATCCACTGAATTCCTTTTTCCTTCCCAGGACTGAAGGTGAAAAACTTGATTGATAAGTATGATCTGAAATTCTGAATCATGGAAGTTGTTCTTTCCTATGCTCACCCATCAAGTCTCCCCTGCTTCCCTTCTCAGTAGTTTTCAGAAATCCTAATTTGCTGGGGTGGAGAGGGAACTTGAAGTCAGGATCTGAGTCATTTCATCGTCTTAGCACCTGCTTCCTGGCTGCCTGGTCCTAAACAGTTCTCTTACACTCTAGGTTTTATCTCTAAAATTTATGAAGTTGGCATCAGGATAATCTCACATTTCTGCCTGTGCTGGCAGTGGAGAAGGACAGAACGGGAGTAGTTTAGTGGCATAGGGAAATATTGGGAATAAGACTCTAGTGCAGCATCTGTTCGCCTCTTTATTCCTTTTTCCTTCAAGGAGGGTTAGATTGTGAAGATGCTGAACACTCATAATCTATGGCCCTTACTCCTCTATTTATTCTCACATCCAATGGAACATCAAATCTGTATGTATGCATGGGTGTGTATTAGTCATTTATGACGTAAATTATTTCTTTTCATTTTTTCCAAAGGAATTATTTTTAATGTGGCTATAAATTAGCAAAATAACAAAAAAGGAGCTGGATTATACACTTTTTTTTGTGGATTCAGGGTGTTAAGATTTTTATCATATACTGCATTTCTTACAAAAGTTAAATTCCACATATTCTCCAACAAAGAAAACAAGAGCATGACTCAGTTATTTCAATAATTAATGGAAATTCTATTCTCTCCAACAATGATGTTGTTATGTGCCATTAAGTTAGAATCAACTCATAGTTTATTCGTGAGTGGGTTTACAGAGACTGTATATCATATGGGAGGAGATTGTCCATCTTTCTTCTAAGGAGCAGCTGGTCTTTGGGATAGCAATTGCAACTCCCTATCACTAGGTTATGAGAGCTCTCTTATGTTCATCAGAAGGACACTTTAAATTTGAATCATTGCCTAAAAATGTTTTGAGATCTGCCCAGGGAGTTATTGTTGTTGATGCTCCATGACATTGAGTGAAGTAAGATTCATGCACAAGTGGGACCCTAAGGACAGTCATCCTGAATGCTGTTTCATCCTGTGTCATCTTCATCATTCTGACACACTAGAGCCATTGGTGAAGTCATCAAATTGGTCCATCTCATCGAGGTCTTTCTTTCTATCCTTCGCTGACCCTCCGTCTTTCCAAGCACCTTTCCAAGGAATAGCCTTGCTTAGCTCTGTGTTCAAAAAACGAAAGATAAAGCTTTTGCATCTTTGCCTCCAAGGAACACTTCACTTTCTCAAAGGTATATCTGTTTATTCTTTAGACAATCTATGCTATTTTCAGTACTCTTTTCCAACATCACAACTAGTAGGCATCAATTCTTCTCTGTCATTCATTGTCCAGCTCTCTGATGCATAGCAGGTGATTGAGAAGACCATGGCCTGAAACCGTTGTATCTTAGTCCTCAAATAGATCCCATCGTTCTTTGGTATTTTGGAGTGGTCACTGACAATGAGATTTCCCAATGTAATGTCTCCTGATTTTCTGAATGCTGCTTCCAAAAGGTGTTGGGTTTTTTATCTAAGGAAGATGAAACCATTGACAGCTTCAGTCCTTTCCCCACCAATCACAATGTTGACTGTTGGTCCTGTGGTGAAAACATTTGTTTTCCTGTTGCTGAGATATGATCCATACAGAAGGCTGTAGTCCTTGATCTTCTGCAGCAAGTGTTCCTTATTTCCCCACACAGCGTTGTAGCTGGTTTTGAGATAATCTCACTTAATTTCTGGTGGTTTTTTTTAATTAGTTTTGCTTATTCTGGGTGTCTTTCCTTTCCAAACAAAACTAAAAATTGCCTTTTCTATATTCTTGAAGAATGAATTTTCTATATGTATTGGGATTGTTTTTGATAGGGTTGTCATTTTCACTGCATTAAGTGTTCCTATCTATGAACTGGAAATATTTTTTTCCATTTAATTAGATCACTTATAATTTCTTGTGGTGGTGTTTTGTAGTTTTCTTTATAAAAGTCCTCAGAATTTCTTGTTTTTACATGTCATTGGATCAAATATGACTCATATCAACCTTATGAACAATAGCCCTGAATTCTGCCCTATCCTGAGCCAATTTCACTGTCTCTGACATGTCTGCCCCTGTTGCCACAGTCACTATGCCAATACATCTCATCTAGGTCTTTCTCTCCTTCGTTGACCCTCTACCCTTCCAATGAAGGCCTTCTTCTTTCTCACTGACCATCCATCTTGCCAAGAATGATGCACCTTTCCAAAAACTATCCTCTCCTAGCAATATGACCAAAGTACATTAGATGAAGACTTCACTTTTTTCCCCCTTCATTACTGTAGCAATATATCAACAGAGAACTGCCAGATGTACAGGCTGGATTTAGAAGAGGTTGTGGTACTAGGGATATTATAGTTAATATTAGATGGATCTTGGCAGAAAGCAAAGAGTACCAGAGTAATGTCTATCTGTGCTTCATTGACTATGTAAAGGCTTTTAACTGTGTGGATCACAACAAGCTATGACAGACTCTGAGAAGAATGGGAATTCCAGAACTTTTGCTTGTGCTTTTGAGAAACCTATACTTGGACCAAGAGGCAGTCGTCAGAAGAGAGCAAGGAGACATTACATGGTTCAAAATCAAGAAGGGGATCCACCAGGGATATATTCTGTCTCCATACCTTTTCAATCTGTATGCAGAACAGATCATCCAAGAAGTTGGACTGTAGGAGGAGGAATGTGGCATCAGGATTGGTAGAAGAGTCATCAACAACCTGTGATATGCAGATGACACAACCCTGCTTGCTGAAACTGAGGAGTACCTGAAGCACTTGTTACAAAAGGTCAAGGACTTCAGCCATCAATATGGATTGAAGCTCAACATCAAGAAAACAAAGATTCTCACCACTGGACCAATTGGCAGCCTCAGTGTGGATGGTGAAGAGATTGAGATAATTAACAGTTTTAGTTTACTTGGCTCCACAGTCAACACTCTTGGTACCAGCAGCCAGGAAATAAAGAAACACATTACATTGGGAAAGCCAGCTGTTAGGGACCCCTCCAGAGAACTGAAGAGCAACAACATCAGGCTGGAGACTAAGGTGTGCCTGATTCAGGCTATAGTCTTCGCAGTTGTGTGGTATGCATCAAAGAGTTGAACAGTGACTAGGGATGACAGAAAGAGAATTGGTATCTTTGAGCTGTGGTGCTGGTGAAGACTGTAGAATATACCATGGACTAGTAGAAGAATAAACAGGTTTGTCCTGGAGAGGGTGAAGCATAAGAAAAGATTGTAGATATTTTATTTTTTACTTTTTTTTTTGAGGGTGGATTAGAACTACCGAATAGACGTTGCCTTTGAGTTAGCAGCACAACTCCCTAGGGACTAGAGCATGAGAACAAAGAGCAGGATCAGTTAAGTCATAAATGTGATTATAGTACTACTGACACAGTCCTATATGGTCAAAGGAAAGAGTTGAATGTGAAGTTATACCCATTCATCTGAAACAGAAAGGAAAATATAGTTGTAATATACAGTATTTAGAAGTCTGCTATTAGGGACCTTTCCAAAGTTCTGAAGAGCAATGGTGTCTCTCTGGAGACTAAGGTGCATCTGATACAGGCCATGGTCTTTGCAATCACTTGTTATGCATCAGAGAATTGGACAATGACTAGGGAGGATGGAAGGAGAATTGCTGCCTTTGAGCTGTGGTGCTGGAGAAGAGTATTGAGAGTACCATGGACTGCTAGGAAAACAAACAGATTCATCCTGGAAAGGGTTAAACTGGGAGGCTCCTTGGAGGTAAGGATTCTAAGGCTTCATATAACATACATTAGACATGTTGTAAGGAGGGACTGGTCCTTGGAGAAGGACATCATGCTTGGTAGGGTGGAGGAACGGTGTAGGAGGGGAAGGCCCTCTATGAGGTGGATTGATTCAGTGACTGGGGTAATCAGGATGGGAGTGTCGGAGACAGTGCAATTGGCACAGGACAGGGCAGAGTTTAGGGCTGTTGTACATAGGGTCGCTATGAGTTGTAGGTGACTCGATGGCGCATGACAGCAACAGCATATTTGGAGATACAAAAGTAATTGATATAGCAAAGCATGACTGCCTGATGAATGAGTTTATTTTGTGAGTCATAACTGCTTTTATCACCTTCTTAAATGAAAGTCAGCAAATGGAAAGGGAAATACATTTATATAATTTTTATTATCTATGGATTGCTAGGAAAACAAACAGATTCATCCTGGAAAGGGTTAAACCGGTGGTTCCTTGAAAGCAAGGATTCTGAAGCTCTGTCTAACATATTTTGGACATGTTGTAAGGAGAGACCGGTCCTTGGAGAAGGACATCATGCTTGGGAGGGTGGAGGGACAGCGCAGGAGTGGAAGGCCCTTTATGAGGTGGATTGATTCAGTGACTGGGGTAATCAGGATGGGAGTGTCAGAGACAGTGTGATTGGCACAGGACAGAGCAGAGTTTAGGGCTGTTGTACAAAGGTTCGCTATGAGTTGCAAGGGACTGGACAGCACATAACAACAACAACAACAAATATTTATTTTCTTCAGGAATTACTCCATTTCCTTATATGGCTAAAGGTAAACATTCTGATAAAATATAAATGTGTGATAAATTATCTATTGCTTCCTTGGAAGACAAATTTAAAGGCAAATATATTACTGTAAAATAGAAACATAGTTTGCAAAATACATAAATACTGAATTTTGTATCCTTATGTGCCTAATATCTCACTTCTTAGCATATCTGACATTAATCACTGTGTCTCAAACAACAGACAATAAAAAATTGGACTCGCTTTACACATAAACTACAACTTTTCTTGTGAGTTAATTATTAATATTTCCAGTATTTTTTGAGATTTCAAAATTAAGTTAGCAATTACTTCAGTCCAAGGTTTTCTGTTTGTTTGCTTATTTTGTCTCTAGTTTAGTATGCTTTGTATAAGATATTCAATCAACAGCACTAGGTAGTTAATATTAGATTAAATGTGAAACTAAATCAATGAATTAGACTCACTACCCAGAACATGGGCCACTAGAGACAGAAAGACTTCCAGACAATCTTCTAATGTCTTCACAATTTTCATCAATTTCTTTCTCTTGTGCATACATTAAATTAACCAAAGCCTGCCTTACTGGTTATGTCTCTCAACACACTTGAGCCTATGCTAGTCAGTGCTCAGTGTTATTTCTCCCCTTTGAATGAAGGAACTCTAGTGGAAAGAAATTATGCTGCAATCCCAAAGTGTTTGAGTCCACTAGTTACTCTGAGTAAATTTTCTCTTCTTGAAACATAATTTATGTGCAGTCACTCCTCAGCTCACAAGCTTAGAGTGGCCTTTTGTTTTTTTTAAAACAGAGCACAATGTCATCAGCTTCATGTTCACAGACTCTTGTTGGTGTTATTCTCTCAAACTTTCCAGGAAAATCTGTATTATGTTTATCCCTACTCTACCTAATATCTAATTGTCCTTTCTGCTACTTTAATTACTTTTCTCTGGTATTGTTGCTGTTGTTATGTGTCATCAAGTTGCTTACAACTCATGGTGACCATCTGTACAACAGCCTTAAACCCTACTCTATTTCTTGCCAACCTTATTGTCTCTGACACACCTATCCCCATCACCCCAGTGACAGAATCAATCCATCTCATCGAGGGTCTTCCTCTCCTGCACTGTCCCTTCACCCTCCCAAGCATGATGTCACTTTCCAAGGGCTTATCCCGCCTTGCAACATGTCCAAAGTATGTCAAATGGAGCTTCAGAATCCTTGTCTCCAAGGAGCAGTCTGGTTTCACCCTCTCTGGGATGAACCTGTTTGTTTGTCCTTTCTCTGAAATTGTCCTTTCTCTGGTGTACTTTAAGTAATTTCTCCTTGCTTCACATCCATTATTTATATTCTTTTAGCTTCTTATGTTATAGTCACTATTTTCTCCAATATCACAACTTAAAAGCAGCAATTCTTTTTTGGTCTTCCTTACTCATTGCACAACTTCCAGAAGCATACAAAGCATTGGATAATACCATGTCTTGGATCAGGCACACTCTAGTATTTAAATTATGGTGAACTTGAGTAAAATTATACCATTGACAGCTTTCATTTTTTTCCCTACATCTATCATGATGTTGCCCATTTTTCCAGTGCCCTGTTCTTCCATAATTCCAATTGCTCTAATCTCATTTAGCCTTAGATAAGAATTGAATATATGATAAGAGTATTAAATATATATTATGGACTTCCAAAAGAACAAGCCATCCTGTCTTGGAGGAAATAAATCGAGCGTGATCCCTAAAATCAAGGATGGTGAAACTTAATCTCATGTAATTTGGACATATTATCAGACAGACCAATCTTTGGCAAAAAATAGAGGAAAGAGAAAGAAAACCCTGAAATGAAAGAGAAGAAAACCCTCAAGAAGATTAATTAACTCAGTGACTGTAACAATAAGCTAAAATGTGACAGAAATTATAAGGATGGTGCAGGATGGGACAAGGTTTGGGTCTGTTGCTCGTAAGGTTGTTGTGAATTTGAGTTGACTTTATGATACTTAACAACAACATATCTCTATTTCTGTTTTCTTAGTCATCTGTAATAACCTATCAACAGTATGAAACCCAACAAGAAAACAAACATTCTCACCTCTGGGCCAATTGGCTGCACTATGATAGATGGAGAAAAGATTGAGGTTGTTACCTATTATAGCTTGCTTGGCTCCACAATCAACACTCTTGGTACCAGCAGTAAGAAAATAAAAGTACAAACTGCATTGGGAAAATCTACTATCAAGGACCTCTCTAGAATGCTAAAAAAACAACAATGCCAGTCTGGAGACTAAGGTGTGCCTGATTCATGACATGGTCTTAGCAATTACCTGCTATGCATCAGAGAGCTGGTCAATGACCAAGGATGACAAGAAGGGTCGATGCCTTTGAGTTATGATGCTGGAGAAGAGTACTGAACATACCATTGACTACCAAAAGAACGAAGAGGTCTGTCTTGGAGAGGGTGAAACCGACTTGCTCTCTAAAGGGAAAGGTTTTGAGGGTTTTTTTCTCATATACTTTAGACATTTTACAAGGATAGACCAGTCATCAGGAAAAGACATTATTCCTGGAAGGATGGAGAGACAGCTCTGGAGGAGATGAGATTGATTGACATAGTAATTGGTATATCTCAGTAACAAAAGGACAAATACTGCATAGTGACACTGTTGTAGAATAGGACTGATGGCAGGGTTGGGATGAGATTGAGAAAAAAATGGATAAATTATGTATACTGCATTGAAACAGATGAGGGAGAGAACTGTTTAAAAGCAATATATGACTGGGTGTTATAGTTATGACAGGAGTCCAGAATGAAGGTTGCATAGTGGAGTGTACTTGGGGCAGGAGTGTGGGGATTGTATACCAATGAAAGAATTTTTCTTTTGTTTTTCAAAGAGAAGAGTGAACTGAGGGGCAGGGAGAAAAATGCAACAATGAATGAATCGAAATCCAAAATCACTGTAAATGTTCATTAAAATTAATAAAATAAAGTATAAAAGGAAAAAAAGACAAAATGTAAAATTAAAACTGTGCAAATATCAAAGCCAGAGAAAAACAACAAACAATAGTCCTCAAAAAAAAAATAAGGGAGACAGTGAGATTTACTGAAAGTAGGGCAGAGTTCAGAGCTATTATGCTTATAGTTGTTATGAATTAACAGTTGACTTGATGATACAAAACAACAACTATATGCAACCTTCAAAACCTAAGTAATTCCATTTTTCCAATGTTCTACTAATATTATACAGTATCCCTTTTGTTAAAGTTATGCTGTTCCCTCACATTTCCTAACAATCTATTCCTAAATTATTTTGCTTATACTAATCTCATCTAGCCTTAGATAAATTAGGAAGAGCTATCACTCTCTCCCATTACATTCTGAGGTATTTTTGGTCAAATTTTTAGCCTTTCTTTCTTTATTAAATTACTTCCCTCAGAGAATCAGGTACTTATGTTAGGAGCCTAAAATTTACTGGCTGAAATGAATTCTCACCTGACTACACTCGCCATTCTCTGCTAATTCATGATGACCTGAAAAATATTCAGATCCCATCTGGATCCCCTTGGTTGCTAAGAGTCCAGAATTTCTCTCTATTTGACTATGTTCTTTTAATCTCTCACTTGAACATCCTTTAAGCTTATTACTTTACAGGACAGCAAGCAATAAATGTTGGACAAGATGCAAAGAGATAGTAACTCTCATACACTGTTGGTGGGATTATAAAATGGTATAACCACTCTGGAAGACAGTTTGGCATTTCCTCAAAAAACTGAACATAGAAATTCCATATGTCCTAGCTACTCTGTTGCTAGGGATATACGCTAAGTAAAATGAACTGAGGCACAAAAGGAGATGTGTACACCAATGCTCATAACAGCGTTATTCACCATCACGAGCATGTAAACAGCTAATATATCCAACCTTTATAGAATGGATTGAGAAATTGTAGTACGTTTACATTTTGGAATACTACACAAAACTGAGGAGCAACAATTTAAAAAATTCCTGTATGACTTGGGAGAGACTAGAGAGCATTCTGTTGGGTGAACTAACTATCCTAACTAACTATCCTAAAGATAAATTCTTCATAAGACAATTTTTCTAAAAAAAATACACTGGTTTACTTACACAGTTCATATACATTGTTTTTAATAATTAATGTAAAAATAGAAAAATAACTAGCAAAATATGTATGAGAATCCACAGTGGAGAAGCAAAGGGGTAAGCATGGGCAGAGGGAAATCAAAGTTTTGCATATTTTAGTAGGTGAAGGGTAAAGGAAGTGGGAAAGATCTGTCAGGGATCTGGATAAAACAGGGTAATGGTGGGTATAATTCATTGGTAGCTCTGTTGGCTTACTGAATAAGAAGATAAAGAGATGCTTTGCCAATCAAAGGTAGGTGGTTCAAGTCTGTTAGCAGCTCCATGGGAAAAAGATGGTAAATTGTCTCTTGTGCTATGTATAGCCTTTGGAAGTTCAGTTACGGATTTTTCTAACTTGACAGCAAGGAGTTTGAATTTTAGCTTTCTTTTAAGACTGTATGGTCTGCTAACAAACTGTTTTAGATCTAAGTATGTAAACTGATGGATACATAACTTTATACGAGCTGAGTGCAAATTTATAGAAAATTTCATTTTCTATTCAACTATTTCTGTACATTTTGCTTCATGACATTACTATAACTCCCATAGGGTAACAAAATTCTTCCCACAACCTCACCATGATTCTCATTCCGTTAATCTTTCTATCTTATTCCTTTTTGACTTGTGAGATTGATCTGGGGACAAATCTTGCTTGGTTTGTTATTCTAAGGATTGAGAACTTCCCTGATATTATTGTCTGTCTTATGAGGTCTGCCTATCACTTGGATGGAAATTGAGTTACAGTGGTAAACTTAGTTCTGGAATTGAAGACTGACTAAGGACAATGGCCTAGGGTGTCCCTTTAGTCTCTGTCAGACTGACATACCTACCTGGCTATTTTTATAATTTGTAGGTTTGTGTTTCCATACTTCCTCCCTCCATGTTCAGAACTGTCTACTGTGATCTCTTGTAGAATCATCCATAGTAATAACCTGACATCATCTAGCTTTTCTGATCTCAGAATCATCGATGTTGAAGTTCATGTGGTCCTTTAGTCCAGTAGACTATTTCTGTGTGTTCTTGATGTTCTTCCCTCTTCTTTGTTTCAGACAGGGAGAGACCAATACCTTAGATGACTACTTGAAGACTTTCAGACCCCTGTCTTTATACATGATGGATAAACTTTCTTAGGTAGTTAGGGCATACCAAAATAATCCAATCAATAAAATACTCAATGAGTACTTATTGTGTTGATTACATTAAAGATGTAATATCTTATGCTACAGAGGAACATTCCTGATAACTTCCTTAAACTTACTTCTATTAGCCACTGATTCTCCATTTGAAAGTACTCAAAGTGCATACACAAATTCCCTAAAGGAATATGAGTCATGATTATTGAGAAAGGTCAAAATGATATTACTTTGCTTGATGATTGCAGTCAAGTAATAGGGAGCAAGTGAAATATCCATCATGCAAAGCAGAAAAAATTACATCTCCTTCATATCTCTACTTGAAACTCCTCTTAAAGAGGAAAGGGCAGGATAGAATTAGGCAGGCAGATGCTGGCTAAGTACTATCTCTTCACGTTAAGATACTAAACAAGGAATCGACAAAATAGCATTGCTCAAGGGCTAGCACTAGCTCTTTCCCATCTTCATTTAACAGAATTTCAAGGGCCCTCTGTCTACCTACTCTCCTCCTTCCTCCTGCCTCTTAAAGAGAGCTCTATAATTTATAAACCCAATCACAGTTAGTACCTCAGAAGTAGAATGTACAGAACTATGGGAGAAAATAATAATCATGTTATTAAATAAGTTTTCTTTATGGATATGATGTTGTAGAGTAGAAATAAAAGCAGAAAAAAAAATCTGTTGAAAGTCCTAGCTTCCAGTTGAATTTAAGGCAGGGCAAGTAAACATTGCTATCCTAAATTTCCTTATGAGAAAAACTGCATACTCTGACCTATCCCTCTGCATTTTTAGGTTGAACTGAGAAAAGGCAGGTGTGAGTTCTTTCAATAACGTATTAAAGAATTTTAAATGCTGTTGAAGCAACCCACAGATTATGATGTTCAAGACTTTTTTTCCTCCCTCATGTTCACAATGTTGTGTGGATAGCAAAGGAATTGCTGTTCTGTGCAATCATTTGGAGAACTCTGCCTTGACTGCTTTCTTTAAACAGTAAGCATCAAGGTTATCTTTGCTATTCCAATCAATAATGGGATAGAGAGAGTATGAATGCAAGTGTTAGAGCAAGTAGGGCCTAAACCTAGAATTGCTACATTGCTTTAATCCACATTTCATTTAGAAAAACCAGTCGTGTTGTTCCTCCTAAATGCAAGATACCTAGGAAATACAATGTAACCTAAATACCCAAGAAGAGGAAATGGGTCTACGTAGCATATAATCTGTCTCTGGCCTGGTCCTATAGCACATTATTCAAATGGTACATATCATTTTCTGTAATAAAAATCGAGTTGCTTGTCGATCCTTGCAACATCCATCCAGGTATCTACTGCTTTTTGGAAGCAGACTCCTATGTGAAGTAGGTTTTCATCATACTTCATGTCTGACTGCTCTCTGGAGAGAACAGACTGCTGGTGTCTGATCATATCTAGGACAGGAACAGGGTGCAATGAGGGGCTGCACAGCTACAGCTACAATGAAGGATCCCTGGTCAAAAGACATGAAAAGGCATTAGTGCTCTCTGCCAAGCCTGTCCTGTATCATCGCTTAGAAGAAAAGTGGCATGAGGCTTGGCTGAAATCATCAAAACTTTTTTCTGTAATAGCTGTTTGCAAGCCATTTCATCTACTCAGGTATATGCTCAGTCTTGCTTTTTACTACTGCTTTAGCATTCTTGCCTTGTTTTTTTATGTTTTGTTTTAGGGTTTTTTTTCCTTAATCCCTTGTTGTTTCAAAAGAGGTAGGTATCTTATTTAATTTATCCAGAATCATCAAGAACCTACCTGTACATGATGTACTGCTAGTACAAAGACAGTGGTGAGACCAAAACTCAAATTTCTAATGCCCTACGAGCTAGGTATAAAAATGATAGTAAAAAAAGTGATTAGGATTAAATGAGAAATACTGGCAAAAATGCAAATGTAAGTAAAGATGTGACATTGTGAATGAATAGTAAAATATTTTAAAGACTATTTAGACTCCAATCTGACGAGGTGCAACTTCCAAACAGCAGGAACAGCATTGGTATAAGGCTGAGGAGCACCTCGCCAACCATTCTGACCTCAGTAAGCAGAAAAGAGATCATTGTTGTGATATATCATATGTCAGATGACAGTTCTTAGGTTTTATTCATATTGCATTTAGGAACATTTGTAGTTTTTATATTAGTGTATCTTACTATTAGAAAATATATCCTAGAATTACTACATCATTTAATTAACCTGTTAAGTGAAGGCATAATGAAGTAGGAAAGTAAATAAATAATGTTAT
>NW_006399870.1:6144249-6157005 GCF_000299155.1 Elephantulus edwardii
CAGTACTCTTGAGAGGTCCCTCACAGCTGACTTTCCCAATGCAATTCATCTCCTGATTTCCTGACTGCTGTTACCAAGAGTTTTGACTGTGAAACCAAGTAAATTAAAATGGTTAACTATCTCAATCTCTTCACCATCCATGCTGATGCTGCCAATTGGCCCAGTGGTTAGAATCTTTGTTTTCTTGACATTTAGCTTCAGTCCATATAGAAGGTTGTAGTCCTTGATCTTCTGCAGCAAGTGCCTCAGGTCCTCCTCAGTTTCAGCAAGCAGGGTTGTGTCATCTGCATAACGCAGGTTGTTGATGATTCTTCCACCAATTCTGATACCACATTTCTCTTCGTATAGCCCAGCGTCTCGCATGATCTGTCCTGCATACAGACTGAAAAGGTATGGGGACAGAATACATCCCTGACGAACCCCCTTCTTGATTTTGAACCATGTAGCGTCTCCTTGCTCTGTTCTGACAACTGCCTCTTGGTCCAAGTATAAGTTTTGCATTAGCACAATCAAATGTTCCGGGATTCCCATTCTTCTCAGAGTCAGCCACTGCTTGTTGTGATCCACACAGTCAAAAGCCTTTGCATAGTCACTACTGTATCTTAATGAGGCTCTGGTGGTCTAGTGGTAAGAGTCTGTGCTGCAGTCCCAAAGGCATGTGCTTTGCATCCATGTGCTGCCCCTCAGGAAAAGGACGGGCAAACTGCTCTTGTGCTATTTACTACTTCTTAAAACCCTCTGGAGGGTCAGCTATGAGTCAGTTCCAAGTCAACAGCACATAACAATAACAGTGTTTACTAATAATTTACTTGCCAAGATTATATTCAGCATTCATTATTTTCTTTAACCAACTAACCACTCTGTGACATATATGTTACAAAGTAAAATAAAAAGTCAAAGCATGATTACTAAGTCAGTTTTGTAAAACTTTAAACTCTTAAGTCATGAGTGGTAGTCAGGAAAACAAAAAGGAACAAATAAAGGTAAAAGATTGTGGGAAAAGAATGGTTTGGATTTGTTGATTGAGTTAAAAGATAAATATAAGGTGAAATGGCTATGTCTCATTCTATAAAATTATGAAAAAAATAGAAAATTAGAAAGGGTAGGGGAAAGTAATTTAAATTTTATATCTGTTGAAGTACAAGTGTTAGTGAATGAAGGACCAGCTGAACTAGAGGTTCAGTGAATGGAATAGTTTGTCCTCTAGACGGAAAGCAGATACCAACTTCTGGAGAGAACATTTAACTAAAATATCCAGGTGAAAATATAGGATCACAAGAAAGATTGCTGTTTCATTTAAAGAGATAGGCTCATCTAGGTAAAGTTGGTAATCATGAAGTATAAGACTTTATAGGTAGATAGGGTGGAAAATAGAGACTAGGCCTTGAAAAGAATAGAAGAAGAGTGGTGGTGGTAGTGGGAGGATTCTCTTGTCATCGGAAGACATAGAAAACCCAGAAGAAATTATGACAGTTTTGTCTAGCAGCTTTGGAACACATTTTCAAGCCAGTTTCAAATACACAGAATATGTAATTTGAAGGGAAAGGAAGAAAAAATGTACATATATTATGTTTTCCTTTTCAATAATCTACTAAAAGAGTAATCAATAATTATTTATGTAGGCAAAAAAATCTGGTGGCCTAATGGTAAGCAGTTGTGCTACCAACACAAAGGCAGCTGTTCAAATCCACCAGTTGCTCCATGGGAGAAAGATGGACATCATCTCTTGTAAGATTTACTCCCTATGAAAAGCTACTGAAGGGTCATCTGTCAGTCAGTGCTGACTCAATATTACACAATAACAACAACTTCATTAATGGGGCTCCGGTGGTATACTGGCAAAGTATTTTACTGCCAAATCAAAGGTACATGGTTCAACTCTACCAGCTACTCTCCAGGAAAAAGATGAGCAATTTACAATTCCGTTCGTGCAATTTACAACAGCTGAAAAACCAGTGGAGAGTCAATTACAAGTCAATTCTTACTTGACGGCACATAACAACAGAAGATTAAAGGTGCTGATATTTAAACACTTGGAACTGGCTGATACACAATAACCTTTACATAAGTATAATTTTCTATTTTTTTTGTTTTGTTTTTTTTGTTTTGTTTTGGTTTTTTGCTGGTGACAAATAGCAAGTTTAATATTCTTACAAGGGTATATATACTTCTTAGGAACATGCCTGCAGGGGTAATCACATTATCTCTTATCTGTCCTAGATGTTGACTGGTAGATCAAACTTTCCCAGACATTCACGCACAAAAAAAGACCTCTTCAGGCATAACTTATAATATATTTTAAAAGACAAAACGGGATCACATTCCTAAGATTCAGAAACCTTCAGTCATTCCCTATTCATTAGCATACTGCTTCATGGAGTTGTTTTCTGCAAATCAGATAGTCAAGCCAAGATAGGTGGTCCTGCTGTTTTTACAAGGCATTGCTGATCCTACTTTGCAGGTTAACCAGCTCCTGACAGCTCCTCCCTCTTAATATAATAAAATATGGGATGTTGCCTGTCTTAGGTGGATATGAGACCTGAAACTCAAGTTGTCCGTCTTTGGGATCATGGCTGTCAAAGCTACTTCCTGTCTTTGGATCATGAGCGAGTCTCACTCCTTGCCCGTCTTTGGCTACACATCCTCCATTTGTCTGGGGAGGGCCTTAAGTTGAATTCCATGCAGTTTACACAGCAGTTCTCTGTAACGCTTGGCTATAATATGACCAACACAAGGGAGGACCCATAGTATACCTATGATAACAATACAAAGAACATCGTAAAAAGAAGATTTCTAAATGAAGTTACTGAAGGAAACCAGTTTTTTAGATTTTGAAATATTTGACTAGTTTGTTCAGCTGGGAAAATATTTATATCTGGGGTATTCTAAATTTCTATAATTCTTTGATGCAGATCATACAAATCAAGAGAATCATTATTAGACATCCAAATTTCTTTTGAATATGATACTATTTCTGTCCAAGCATTATCTGAGCCATTGTATTATAATTTTGTAACAAAGGTAGAGTCATAGGCCACATAGCATCTTAACTTTCCTATCATTCTAATTTGTTGTACCATGTTTCCTAATACATTTACTATATCATATAAAGCATTTAATTTCATTCTATAACTTCATCCACATTCTCTTGCTCTACCCAATTTTTTGTCACATCATGCATTAACCCATTTACAAACCTAGTCGTTTGGACTTCTTGATTCAAAGCTACAGCAGAAGTAGAGACAGTAGCAATCATAGAGATAAGAGAAACAATTCCTACAGTAACCAGACCTACAGCTCTTTTGGTTCTTAATGACAACTTACATAACTCTATTAAAATTTGCAAGCCTTTATCTTCATACCAAATATTGTTTAACTTTACCAATGTCATAACAAAAGGAGGATTCTTTAGAATAACAACGGAATCATCTTTGGTAAAAGAGCTAATACAGTTAGAAATTTTATACCGAGAACAACTCACATTATATTTCAGATAATCACCAGTGATAACATTATTACCAATCAATAAGGCATATGGTTAAAAAAAAAGACATATGGTTCAGGTACACAAGACAGGACTTTGGCATCTGTGACATTATCTCCTTTAGATTTATCTTTAGGTATACAGAAAATATTTATAAATCCCATACTAGCAACTAATTTTTATAATTCAGTTTGAAAATTCTTCATATTAATAGTCCAAATTTCTTCTCCTGATCCTTAGCTTCGACTTTATTTGATGGAGCTCAATCGTACAAATTCAAATCTGCAGTAACATTTTTCTCCAGCTGAGAGGGTGAAGTAAAGGTAGATCTGGAACATATGTCCTTTAAGATTCAGCTTGAATCCTCGTTGTCAGAGTCAGCAGTATCACCATCTTTATTTCTGCCAGGCAAGACATCTTTTGCAGAGCATACCAACTTTTCAGGAAGGCACTTTGCACTTTCAGAGTTCTGTGGAAAAACACAAACATAGCCTCGACCCCATATTAACACAGGGTCGGGTCTTTTTCATTGTTTTGTTAATGCATCCTTCCATATAATTTCAGTATACCTTTACTGTATGTTTCACCATTGTCTGTCTGTGGCAGAACTGATTAATCCCCGTCTCCGCCCTCTTCTCCGATCTTTACCTTCACCGAAGGCAAATTCAGTAAGTTCCTATCTCACGACTTTCACGGATCCTTTAGTGTTTTCCCTTCGTGTTCAGCGGTCCTGCCCGGGTGCCAATTACTGGGGATCCAGCCCCGATATGTTGTGAGAATTCCGCCAAAAGGAGGCACCAGGTTGAAATGAAGACGCAGAGAGGCTAATTACTGGTGACATATAGCCTATTTTTTCTTTTTGTTAATAGTAGTAAATATCAGATTCTGTCTCGTGCCCTGAATATACAAAGCTAAACATGATACAGTCTCTACTTTAATGGGTTTATAATAGAATGGATTGTCATTTCTTTGGACTTATTTCTTTCTCATTTTACCTAATGATGAGTTTATCAGCACAATAATAATAGTTCTTAACATAACATTAGTGGTTTCTGAATCTTAAAAGATTTAAAAAAGTATTGTATTGAAATATGCAAAGAACTGGCGTTAGAAAATCAAAAGGGGAAAAAAATACTAAGCATTTCTCAAGATGAAAGAATTGGAAAACAAAATCAAGCCTTGAGTTGCAATAGTGCGGGATTCTATGGGCAAATTTTTATATGATGTATCAAAAGAAGATAAAAAGAATACACAATCACTGCATCAAAAACATTTCAGGAAGTAGCATGTGATTAAGAATCAAGTGTAATGAAAGAATTTCAAGCTTCACTGAAAGCATTAGCAAAATACAAGTCCCAAGGAACTGATAGGATATCGATCAACATGCTTCAGCAAACAGATGCAAACCTAGATGTGCTCAGTAGTCTATGTAAAGAAATTTGGAAGACAGCTACCTGGCCAAGTGACTAGAAGAGAGTGACATTTTTTCCTATTCCCAAAATAGATGATCCAACTGAATGTTGAAATTATTGAACAATATCATTAATATCATATACGAGTCAATCATGCTAAAGATTATTAACATCTGTAACATTACATCTATAGGATAATGCCAGAAATTTAATCTGGATTGAGAAGAGGGTCTGAAATGAAGCACATAATTACCAATGTCAGATGGATCTTGGCTGAAAGCAGAGAATATCAAGAGGATGTTTATCTGTGTTACAGGACTATGCAAAGGCATTTGATACGTGTATCATAACAAATTATAAGGAGTATTAAGAAAAATGAAAACATTAGCAATTAATTGTGTTCATGCAATACCTACATGTAGACAAAGTATCAGTTGTCTCAACAGAATAAGGAAACATTGAATTGTTTAATATTAGTAAAGGGATTGGTCACGGTCGTATCCAAAAGGGATTGGTCACGGTCGTATCCTTTCTCAATATCTATTTACTCTGTTGTGTGGAGTGCCTTCAAGTTGAGCACAATTTATAGCAACCCCTTGAACAAAAGACCTTAAGCCCCTCTACAACCATTGACATTTATCAAAGTTCACAGAGTTTCCAGAGACATGTTATTTAGGAAGTGGGGGCAACTCCTGTTTCACTGAACAAGTTCCTGGAGAAGTTGGACTATATGAAAAAAAAATATGGCATCAGAATTAAAGGAAAACTCAGCAATCTATGTTATACAAATTGTATAACCTTGTTGCTAAAAGTAAAGAAGTCTTGAAATACTTGCTGTAGAAGGTCAAAGACTACAGCTTTCAATATAAGTTATATCTCAACATCAAGAAAACAAAATCCTTGCATCTGTACCAAAAGACAACATCACGCTAGACAAAGATAAGATTGAGGCTGTCAATACTTCATTTTACTGAGATCTATAATCAACCCTGATGATAACAACAGC
This sequence comes from Elephantulus edwardii, assembly GCF_000299155.1. NCBI lineage: Eukaryota > Metazoa > Chordata > Mammalia > Macroscelidea > Macroscelididae > Elephantulus > Elephantulus edwardii. Next base: position 6,150,152 of record NW_006399870.1, read on the forward strand.
CAAAAAGTCAAAAGGTATGTTGCATTGGAGAGATATGATGATCCAAAGCATTAAAGAAGAAGGATGTCAGTTGAAAAACAAAGGTGTGCCTAATCCAAGGCCACTGTGTTTTCAGCTATGCATCTGAAAGTTATAATTACTAAAGAAGACAAAGAAGAACTAATGGTTTTGACTTGTGATGTTGGAGAAGAATAGTGGATATCCAAAGGACTGCCAAAAGAGCAAGGAAGTCCATCTTAGAGGAAATACAACCAGGGTGCTTCTCAGAGGCAAGAATCATGTGACTTTTTAATTTTTATTATGTGTGTCTGTGCCTGTACTGTGAAATTGGATCTGACTGGTACAGGAAAGATTGTCCCTCCTTCATCATCAGAGCATCTGATGGATTGGAACAGCTCACCTCTGGTATTGCAGTGCAGCTTCTTGCCATTAGACCACCAAAGCTCTCCAAGAACATGCTTTGAACATGTTGCTAGGAAGTGCCAGTCCTTGGAAAACGACATCATGCTGGGAATGGTGAAGAGTTAGAGAGAGAGGAAAAATCCCCAACAGGATGGATGGACATAGTGACTATAACAATGAGTTTGTGAGGATGGTGCATGATGTTGCAAGGTTTAGATCTGTTGTTTATAGGATTGTTGTGTGTCAAAGTAGAAATGACGGCACCTAAGAACAACAAGTGATCACTTACTGTATCTGGTTTAATGCATATATTAAATTCCACATAGCGAATGAACCATTTGTAACATACCACATTTTAACTTGAAGATACTTTAGATACTTAGTATTCTTGATTTGTAATTTTGAACAAAGTGAGATTTATAGTTCATTCCCTGTAGGTTCATGAAGAGAAATAAATTGTCTCCAATAAAAATGAGGTCATTATATAAGCACCATTAGGTATATTGTCTTAGGAAAAAACAAACAAACAAACAACAACAACAACAAATCAACAACTCAAAGACCAAAACCCTGAATTTTTTCATAGATAAAAGAAAAATTTGGTAATTCAGCAAAAACATGAAATTAATTCTTGAAACTTATAGTAACCCAGTGAACAAATCTGAACTCTGTCCTATCCTGCAACATCCTTCTCATCTTTAACACGTTGGAATGCATTACCACAGACACCATACCAAGCCATTTCATTGAGTGTCTTCCTGTCCTTTGTTGACCCTCCAGCTACTCAAGCACAATGCCCCTGTGCAAGGAATAGCTTCTCCTAACAACATGCTCAAAATACGTGAGATGAAGGTTCACACTCTGATTGCACTTTCTCCAAAACATATCTATTTGAGATATTCTCTACTTTTCTCCAACACTACAACTCAAATACATCAATTCTTCCCCTGTCATCTTTATTCACTGTCCAGCTCTCAGAACCCTGTTATTGTTGTTATGTGCTGTTGATTCCTCTTGCAACTTATATCGACCCTATTATGTATAGCAACTCTGAACTCTGCTCTATCTTGAGACATTTCATTGTCTCCAACATACCTACTCCCATTACCCGATCACTGAGTCAATCCATCTCATCTAGGATCTTCTACTCATGTACTCCACCCTTCCAAGCAGGAGGTCCTTCTCCAAGGACTGGTCCCTCTTGCCAACATTCCCAAAATATGTGTGAGGGAGCTTCAAAATCCTTGCCTCCAAAGAGCAGCCTGATTTCACTGTCTCCAGGACAGACCTGTTTGTTATCTTAGTAGTCTATGGTATGTTCAATACTCTTCTCCATCCAGCACCACAACAGAAAGGCATCCCTAGTCATATTCTCACTCTCTGATGCATAACATGTAATTGTGAATAACATGGCCTGTAACAGGTGTACCTTTGTTTCCTGTATAACATCTTTGCTCTCAGTACTCTAGAGAGGCTCTGACAGAAGATTTTTTCCAATGCAATATGTCTTTTAATATACTCTGACTGGTACCAAGAATCTTGATTGTGGAGCCAAACAAGCTAAAGCTGTCAATAATCTCAATCTCTCCTCCATCTACCATGATGCTGCCCATTGGCTCAGTGGTGAGAATTCTTGTTTTTTTGATGCCGAGCTTCAATCCATATTCAAGCCTGCCATTCTTGGCCTTCTGCAGCAAATGTCTCAGGCCCTCCTCAGTTTTAGCCAGGAAGTTTGTATTACCTGCATAATGCAGGTTGCTGAAGGGTCTTCCTCCAATCCTGATGCCATGTTTCTTCTCATAAAGTGCAGTCTCCTGGATGACCTGATCTGCATATAGATTGGAAAAGTATGGAGATAGTATGCGTCCCTGGTGTGCAACTTTCCTGATTTTGAACCATGCCATGTTTCTTTGTTCTGTTCTAATGACTGCCTACTAGTCCTAGTATAGATTTCCCATAAGCACAATCAAGTCTTCTGGGATTCCCATTCTTCTCAAAGTTAGCAACAATTTTTGTGATCCACACAGTCAAATCTCTTTGTAAAGTCAATTCCTCTGGTACTTTTTTGTTTTTGAGAACTTTGGTGGCCTAATGGCAAGAAATCATGCTGCAATCTAAAAGACATGCAGTTCAAATCTACCACCTGCTCTGCTGGAGGAAGATGGGCAATCACCTCCTTTGCAATTAAATGCCTCAGACTTGATGGTACACATCAGCAACAACAACGATAGGCAACAAAAGGAAGATACATAATGCTGTGCCATTCTTGCAATTGCCTTTGGAATTGAGACCACTGTTTCAGTCATTGTGTCAGAACTCTATAGGGAACCTATAAAACTGAGGAGAACTGCCTCAGAGGGTTTCCAAGGTTATAATCCTTACAGATGCAGACTACAGACACGTTTTACAGAGTGGCTGATGAGTTAGAACTTTCCGCCTTTCAGTGAACAGACCATTACTTACCACACTACCAGATTTTCTTGAATAGATTGTCCTACTTTGCAAATGAAGAAACTTGATTATTAGAAGTTGGAAAACCTGCTCCAAATCCAAAACCATCCCAGCGATACTTAGCCCTCTGTATCACTATTTTGACTGAGCACAGACGTCTCTATTTTTCAGTAAAGGATTTTGGGGAAAAAAAATGTGCTTTAGCTTCTTAGTGCATGAAATTTGTAATTTGAAAACTATTTTAGATTTTACCATTTTAACTAGAGGAAGATTTTTTTGGAATGTATATAGAACCACTGATATTTGTAGGAAGTGCAATTTTCTGCTAAAATGAAACTTTACTAATAGGAAAAAGAAGAATCTGAAATAAGCACAAAATTGGAATTTTTTCCAAGGCAATAGAGTGTTAAGTTCAAGTGAACCTCAATCCAAAGAAGAACACTGGTCAACTACCACTGGTCTTCAGAATGGTCCTAGAGGAGAACACAGACATGATGGAATGATACATCTAATTCACTTTTACAAGTGCTATTCTTTCTGCACTCTTCTTTAGTAAGTTTTCCTATTTAAATCAAATGAAGAAGAGAAAAGGGAGAAATTTCAACTAATTTAGTGGTATGTTGTTTTTATCTTTACTTAAATATAATGTCAGTCAAATGTACATCTCTTTTTCAAGAAAAGTAAAAATAAGTGAGTAAGCAAACATTTGAATGCCGTATCCAGAACTCCAGAGAAGACACAGCACTGTTTCTTAAGGAGAAAATGCTTTTTAAAGCAAGAAACAGATTCAGGCTTTCACTCGTTTTGAAAAGCCAAAATTTGGAAGAGTTTGTCAAGATGAAAATATTCTAGAAAAATCTTTTACAGTTTTTCTATAATATTTTTACAAGTACCTTGAACTCCTTATCCTTCTGTGATAGTTAAACCATTATTAATAAAAGTATGTTAGTAGGCCTTTTTGCCTTTTTGATTCTACCAATATTTCAATTTTCTTCAAAGTATCTCACTTAATAGTTTTTCATAAATAATGTATCTTATAAAAGGCAAAGTTCTGTCATTTACTTCTGTTAAATAAGAATACATAACAAATACTGACAAAAATAATAGTTTTTCTTTAACATATAAAGTTACCTAGTTATAGGTCCTTCAAAACCTAACAACATCCTAAGTTTTAAATTTCTTTTCCTGAACAGTAGACAACTTACCAGCTCTTTAGCCCTTTAGTTGCTCGCACTCTTTCTCTTGCTCTTCCTTTCCCCATTTCCCGGATAGTTCTTATTCTTTCTCATATGTATCCTTGATTCAAGGAGTCTCTTTTCCTGAAATACCGTTCCTTCTACTTCTGTCTGTTAAAGACATGCCCAATTCATGAGCAGATGACTTTATTTTTAGTGTTGGAATATTTAAAACTAACAGAAACTGCTAGTTTGCTAGTAGAATCACACTGGATGCTCATTATGTAATTCTTTTTCCCTTAAGTTTATCTCTGCTATATTCACAATCCCATGTGTTCATGGCATTAAGGGAGAGAGCTATGTTCCTTGACTATGCAGAGCTCACTTTATTTTGTTTGAGAGTGTGTATGAAACTGAAGAGTTGGACATCACAGTAAAATGCTTTTTTTCCTTCTCATTTTCTTACTTTCCGCCTTGTGTATCATTACAAGTTCTTTCTGTACAACCTTGACTTACAAGCACCCCTTTCCACTAATATAAAATGAAATGAGTTTTACTGTATGCATTATTAATTTTCTTACCTACATTCTAGTCACAATCTCAGACACTACATTCTTGAACATCTGAAAATGCCTGTAATGGGTTTCTCGTACTAAAGAGAATGTTGGGTCACTTAGATAAGTATGAATAAGAAACAAGCACACCTGTAAAAGATGATATGAAATTTCTTGGTCAATATTGCTTTTCTGTTCAGCAGTAGTATTCTTCAACTGTAGGATAAGTTATCTCTCCAACTTGAGTGATTGCATTCTGCTCACCTTTGATTCTTGTGAATGTTCTATCCAGATAACTTACTCTTGATGTTGGAGTTGTTGTCAAATAACCCACTATGACACATAGGTTGAGTGTCCCCTTATGAACATGACCGTCTGGAGATAATCTGAACCTTGCTATGTCCTGTGCCATCCTCATGACCTCATGATCTCCACCATGTTTGAATCCATTGCTAAAGTCACTGTGTCAATTCATCTTGTTGAAGTTCTTTTTATCTTTCTGATTCTACACCTTTCCCAGTATGACATCTTTTTCCAAGGAAAACATACCTCTCCTGAAAACATACCCAAAGTATGTGAGATGATTTTTCACTATCCTTGTCGCTAAGGAGCACTCTGGCTGCACTTCTTCCCTCAAGACTGACTTGTTTGTTCTTTTGGCAGTCTATGGGATATTTAGTACTCTTCTCCAGCACCACTATTCAAAGGCATCAATTCTTCTGTAATCCTTACTCATTTACCTTCCAACCTTCAGATGATATGAAACAATCGAAAATACTGTAGTTTGGATCAGATGTTAGTCTTTAAATTGATATCCTTACTCTTTAACACTTTGGAGAGGTTCTTGATAGCAGCTTTTTCATGTCCCTTCCTAAAACAAAGAAGTCAACTTTTATTTTTACTGTTTGTAGCATTAATGGTGATGAAGGAAAGTAGCAGAGCAGAAATAACATTCTCCTAGGAATTGTGTAGCATGTAGAATTTTACTGTGTACCACAGACTCTTTGCAAAGGGTCGATTTTTGCATTCAGATTTGGAGAATCTTAGTCTGTATACTAAGTAGTCCCCAGAATTACTGGATAATGAAAGTGGTAGAGCTTTCAAAGGTCTAAGGCACTATAACAAGATTATAAGAATCTTTGCTTAGGAAGTATTGATATTCTATTTATGACTATGTACAATTTGGCATTGAATATTGGCAACAGTTGTAAAATATGGCTAGTATAATTGGTCTCACTGACTTGTACACATCAAAGCAATTGAGTTGGCAAACATTCTGATATTTATATTTTTCTAACAGTAAAAATAATGAAGTATTATTGAAGAATCAATTTTAAAACTGTGGTGCTGCTATGGCTACAAGATTGGTCTAGCCAAAAGATCAGTCACATTTTATTTTATTTTCCATTGTTGCATGTTTCCCCCGACATCTTCCCCCTTTTCTCCTTCCCATCCCTACCTATGCACAATGTATTCCTTGTTCCAGATTGTTGTTATACATATAATTATTGTTGTTGTTAAGTGTTATAGAGTCAAACATGACTCATAGTGACCCTATAAACAAAAGACCTGAATCTGATTCTATAACTATCATCTTTTCTCTAAGTTCGTAGTTTCCAGAGACACATTGCTTAGGAAGTGGATACCACTCCTGCATCCAAACCTGTCTTAATGAGAGCTCTACCAAACACTGTCCACCAGGGGTAACCACTATGGCATTTGGCACACCAGTGGAACAGTGTTCAGCATCAGAGCAACTCCAAGTTACCTCAGTACAGCAAATTGATGGACCACTGCTGTGCCATTTAGAAGAATGTTAATCTCAAACAAAATTAACACCGACCGACTGTTAAATAGCAAGGCCCTCCACCAGGTTCTGTTGACTCTAAACAAGTGGCTTCCTACCCACAGCTCACTGTTCGCTAAATTCAGCAAATCCAATTGGCTCACACACAATTGTGAACGAAATAAAAGTCCACACCGACCCTCAACCAACACAAAATATTCCTCTCTAGTGCTGTCAAGTCATAGATGACTCATAGCAACCCTATGAACCAAAGATCTGAACACTTTTATAACTTTCGTTTCTCCACATTCATAGAGTTTCCAAAGAATGTCTATCACTTAGAAGAATGTTTGTCCAAAAACAATTAAAACCAAACCCGAGGGCTGCAGATTAAAATCACCCACCTTTGGCTTGGTAGTAGATCTTTCTATCCACTAGGTCGACAGAGCTCTCTCTGTGTTGTTGTGGGTTTTTTGTTTTGTTTTG
>NW_006399870.1:6158225-6165523 GCF_000299155.1 Elephantulus edwardii
TGGATGAAGTCACAGGCGATTTTCAGCCAGCGCCATTGTTTTTGTTTTTAAGTGCTGTTGAGTCATAGAAGACTTGTAGAGACCCAATGAATGACCTGAACACTTATATAATTTTCATCATTCCTCCACGTTGGCAGAGTTTCTGGAGGCAAGTTATTTCAGAAGTGGATGGCACTCCTGCTGTATTAAATGCCTCCCTCCACACTACATATATACATACACATATATTCCTTTAGGACAGTGCTGCCCCTCATTTGCTTTAATGGAGTATTAATTATCTTGTCATTCTTTTCAGTTTTTCTCTAACCCTTGCACCATGTCTGTTCTATTTAATAACAGTCATGCTGTGCGATATTTGTCCCTTTGTGACTGAGATATTTCACTCGTCAAAATGTCCACGAGGCTCCCCCATGCTGTGTAATGTTTTATGAGTTCATTGGTTTTCAATGCTGTATAATATTCCATTGTGTGAATGTACTAGTTTTTCTATCCATTCATTTGTTGGGCACTTGAGTTGCTTGCATCTCTTTGCTATTGTGAATAACACAATTATAAACATGAGTGTGCATACATCTGTTTGAGTTAGGGCTCTGGTTTCTTTATAGTTTATTCTCAGTAATGGGTTTGCTGAGTCAAATGGTATTTCTATTTCCAAAAATTTGAGAGAGCTCCAGACTGCCTTCCATAATGGCTTACCACTTTACGTTTCCATCAAGAGTGAATAAGAGTTCCAATCTCTTTACAATCTTGCCAGCATTTGTTTTTTGCTGTTCTCTTGAACTTTGCTTTTGTTGCTGGAGTGAGGTGATATTTGTCACATAGTTGTTTTGATTTGCATATTTCTGATGGCTATGATATTGGCCACTTTAGCTTATCAACCTCTTGGTAAGAGGAATATATGTACGGTCCGCTTATGTAAAGTTTTACAACTTTTCAAAGTTTGTGGGTTTACAGTGTCATTACAATTAGGAATCAATTCAATGGCAGGAAGGGTTTTTTTTTGTCTCAGGGGCAGGTGTAACAAAATATTTGATAAAAGATAGGAAAGCTTCCTTCTTTCTGCCTTGAGTACTGAGCCAAATATATACTAACCACTACAAAAATGCAGAAGTATAGGCACCAAGGAAGAACAATCCCATGACTTTCTCTGTCATGGCTGCCTCTGTCATTAGAAAAGACCTAACATCATTCGAGGGGAAAAGACACAGGAGCAGGAATCAAGGGATATGCTTTTGGTCAAATTTGAGCTATTAATCACTGAACTGCAACATCTGAAGTGTTATTCATTGTTATAATCTTTGTTTAAGGTCAATTGGCATACTATTGGCCTGTAAACAACTTTTAAATACGAGTTCTAGAAAGCAACATCAACCATAGCAAGTTAGACTAGCCAGTTAGAATAATCCCTTTCAGAGAACGTCCTGAACTACTGAATGTTTTTCACTGCTTGTAAAATTCTATGTGCCTAGCTTGGTTCTAAAATGCATATTACAATGCTTCTAATGAAGAAAGCAACACAGTAAATTTGGATAAAATGTGCACTTGAACATCATCTAAGATACAAAGAAGAGAAGACACCAGAAAAAAGAAAAACAGTGCTCCAGCATAATATAAGTTAAAAAATTACTAATCAGAAAAGCTCTTAGCCCAAGTCCCTACAGTTTTCTCTGCTGTCGCCTGGTTATGTGATTTTAATTCTCTAGACATTTACTACAGCTTGTGCATCTTTCCCTAGTTAAATCTGTGGGTAGGAAAGTTAAGGAGGCTTTCACAAGCTCACTGTGTGAGCAGGAGAAGGAGTGGAAGCTTCTCAGGAGGGAGATGAAAGGGCTGGGTGATCCTTATTAATAGTTAAATGGACAAGGCTGATAATGGGATATCTTTCTATTGGTTCAAAAGATACCTTATAATACACAAGCTTGCAGGCAGCTCCTGTGATTTGCATTGATAGCATTCAGACTGAGGATTTCATTATACTGCAAGGATGATACAGGAGCTCACATTATCAAAGGCAGCTGAAAGGAGTTTGGCACTTATCTCATATTCTGTGTGTTTGTATTCATTAATGATTAGTAAGGTGCTTTGTCCTGGGTGATACTGGATGTTTCATGGTGAATCATTAACAACTTGAACAACTTCATACATACGTTTTATTGATGTGTAAAGGCGCTGCAACTCCAGGCTTTTCCTTTCTTTTTTTTTTCTTTTTCTTTCTGAGTGGGCAGACTCTGTGTCACTCAGGCTGCTCCAGGTGCTCTGTGTTATCCTGTCGGGGAGACCAAGGATCCTGTGGATGGGGTAGGGATTGGTAAAGGGAGAGTCTTGAACCTTGTCTCAAAGGTGATGATAATCTAATGTAAGAGAAAGAGGGATGACAGTTTTTCAAAACCAAATATGAGGCTTTTACTCAGTAATTTGATGGGAATAATTGATTTTACCCTGCTCCTCATGGAAATGGAAATAGACGTAACGATGTTTCACAAGGGGCCACACAAAGAAAGACTTCCTCTCTCTCAGAGAGTTAGCAGCTTGTGTGAGGATTTTTCTAAGAGTAGGCTGCAAAAGATAGAGGGCACAAGGATAGGAAGAATGAGAAGAAGCCCTAGCCAGCAAAGAGCTACATGAACTGTGGTGAGAAATTAAAGAGGACTGTAGGCTAAAAACAAAACAAAAACCATGACAGCAATTTTAGTGAGGATGGCATTTCTCTACTATTGCTAGGGATACAATAATGATGGCATTACAGACATTTATTTTCATAGTTTGTTGTTATTGTGTACAATCGAGTTGGAACTGACTCATAGTTGACATTGGTGGGTTTACAGAAGCAGTAATCCAAGGTGAAGAGATTGCCTATCCTCCCCAAGAGCAAACCATATGCCTTCAGGACTGCAGCACGGCTTCTTACCACTAGGCCAGCAAAGATGCTTCTTCTTGTTAAGTGCCGTCTAGTCACAGGCGACTCATAGCGACCCTATGAAGGAGAGTCCTCAACGCTTGGGTGTCTTTCATCCTCTCTCCAGGTTCATAGAGTTCCGGAGGCAAGCTGTTACAGAAGTGGATGTCATTCCTCGTTTCAAGCTTGTTTTAATCAGGGAGCTCCACGCCACTCTCTGACCATATTGGGTGACCAACCATTAACACATTTGACACATCAGTGTCACAGTGTTCAGCCTCATAGCAACCACAAGTGACCACTGTGCAGCAACTTGTACACCAGGGCTATACGACCTAGAGGAATGTCTGAACAAAAACAATAAAAGACAGGCCTGAGCGCCGCGGATTAATAGTCACCCACCCTTGGCTTGGTAGCATCATTTTCTATCCACTGGGCTGACTCAAAATTTCAAATTCAGAGTTCCAGTGGTAGAGAAAGGCTTTCTTGTTCTTTGTTCTGGAGGAAAGCCTTTGTCTCTTAGTATCTTGTTTCCTGGTTCCTATTTGGTCTCCATATAGCTTTGTATGTATCTTACCCAATTTCTCTCTCTTCTTTTTTTATCTCTACTTATTTAAGATCTTCTTTATTTTTTAGCAAGATATTGATTCAAGATATACCCTATACTAATCCTACTATAGTTAGCACAGTTTCAAATGGAATTATAATCATAAGCATAGAGACTGAGATTTACAAAACATATTTTAGGAAGGCATATTTAATCCATAAGAAATGGGAAGAATAAACGGGATATAAGTGAGAAAACTATTTTTTTCTGACTTTATAACCTGTACTTGATTAAGAGCTGGACTTTATCCTCACCATAACCTTCATGAACTGGAGCCACCAGTAGTGTCAGCTCTAAGATGCTGCAACATGTTACCGCTGTTGTTATGTGCAGTCAAACCGAATGAGACCCATGTTGATGTTGTTGTTATGTGCTGTCCAGTCCTTTGTGCCTCATAGCGACCCTATGTACAACAGCCCTAAACCCTGTTCTATCCTGTGCCAATTGCACTGCCTCTGACACACCCATCTGAATTACCCCAGTCACCTCATAGAGGGTCTTCCCCTACTGCGCAGACCTTCCACCCTCCCAAGCATGATGTCCCTCTCCAAGGACCTGTCCCTCCTTACAACATGTCCAAAGAATGTAAGACAAAGCCCCAGAACCCTTGCCTCGAAGGAGTAGCCTGGTTTAACCCTCTCCAGGATGAATCTGTTTTCTTGGCAGTCCATGGTACCCTCAATACTCTTCTCCAGTACCACAGCTCAAAGGTGTCAATTCTCCTTCTATCCTCCCTAGTCATTGTTCAACTCTCAGATGCATAACAAGCGATTGAAAAGACCATAGCCTGTATCAGACACACCTTAGTCTCCAGAGTGACACCATTGCTCTTCAGTGCCCTGGAGAGGTCCCTAACAGCAGACTTTCCCATCGCAATACATTTGTTTTTTATTTCCTGGCTGCTGGTGCCAAGAGTGCTGACCTTGGAGCCAAGCAGACTAAAGTTGTTCACAATTTCAATCCCCTCACCATCCATCCTGATGCTGCCAATTGGTCCAGTGGTAAGAATCTTTGTCTTCTTGACATTGAACCTCAATCCATACTGAAGGCTGCAGCAAGTGCATGAGGTCCTCCTCAGTTTCAGCAAACAGGATGTGTCATCTGCATAACGCAGATTGTTAATAGATCTTCCACCAATCCTGACACCACACTTCTCCTCATAGAGCCCAGACTTTCGGATAATCTGTTTTTGTTGAAAAGGTATGAAGATAGGACACCTCCCTGTTGTATACCTTTTCCAATTTTGAACCATGCAGTGTTTCCTTGCTCTGTTCTGACAACTGCCTCTTTGTCTACGTATAGGTTTCCCATTAGCATGATCAAGTGTTTTGGGATTCCCTTTCTTCTCAGAGTCAACCACAGTTTGCTATGATCCACACAGTCAAACGCCTTTGTATAATCAATGAAATACGGATAGACATTCTTCTGGTATTCCCTGTTTTTAGCTCAGATCCATCTAACAACAGCTACAATAAATATCCCTAGTACCATGATCCCTTCTAAACTCAGCGTGGATTTCTGGCAGTTCTCTGCTGATGTGCTGTTCCAGTGATTCCTGGATAATCTTCAGTAGAATCTTGCTTGCATGTGAAATCATTGACATTGAGACCTATAGTGATCCTATAATCAACAGATCTGAACCCTGTCCTTTCTTGTGCCCTCCTCACATTTCCGAACACACTAAATCCTTTGTGGCAGTCACTGTGTCAATCCATCTAGTTGACATTCTTCTTCTCCTTAACCGATATTCTGCCTTTCTGAGCATCATGTCCTTCTCCAAGGAATAGCCCCTCTTAGGAACATATATGTGAGGCAAAGCGTTATCATCTTTTCCTGCAAAGAACACTCTGGCTGCACTTTCCCCCCAGACATATTTGTTCATTCTTTTGGCAGCCCATGGGATATTCATGCTCTTCTCCAATACCACAGCTCAAAGGCATCATTTCTTCTTCTGTCATCCTTACTCACTGTCCAGAGCTCAGACACATAGCAAGCTGTAACAGATCTGACCAAGAGCTGATTTTGTAGGACCATGCCTCTTGAATTCCAACAAAACCTATTCTTTTAAAGCAAGGTAAGAAGTACCAAAAATAGCCTGGGTATGAGGATAACACATCTGACTTTTACTAACTTCCCTAGGAAGATGAGTCTCATCAACATTAGAAGCATCACTAGCATAGCAGTCCAATTCCTATAATACCAGGTTCACCTCTATACTACAAGCGCTTCCTTGGAACATGTTCTACCCATTTCTATATTGGTTATCCTTCCCATGACAGTCACTACCTTTTTTTTTTCAGAATTTGATACATCACTGCAATGGTTACACAGAACTCACATATTATACTCATGATTATGAGGTTATTAAGGATACAATAACTAAGTTCTGATTAAGAATTAAAAAGGACTCAAAATTCGTTAGCCAAGATAATCTCTTCTGAGTTAAGCTTGCAAACAAGACTCTTTCTGGACCTTGGGTTTTCAGATCAGCTTCTCCCCTGATCAGGCAAATATTACAAAGGTCTTTTAGCTCTGCGGGTTTTTCAAATGTCAGTGGTAACTTAGTTTGCTGAGCCTCTACTTTCCAAAGCATTAAGTTCCTCTCCAGGGATTGATCACTCCTAATAAAATGTTCAAAGTACATGAAGCGAAGTCAGGTCATCCTAGCTTCCAAGAAACTCTCTCAATTCACTTCTTTCAAGAGAACTGTGGTTATTCTTTTGGAATAAGAATATATTTTAATATTCTTCACCAGCACTGCCCTTCAAAGGCTTCAGTTTTACTTTGGTCTCTTTTATCCACTGTCCAACTTTCACATGTACATGAAAATACCATGAAAATTGAAAATGCTCATCTTTGGCAGCCGATTTTCACAATTCAATTTGTCTTTTGATTTCTTAAATGTTACTTCCTTGGATTTTAATTGTGGATCCAAGTAAAATGAAGTCCTTGACAACGTAAGTGCTCTTTCTGTTTGTCATAATGTTGTTCATTGGTCCAATAGTGAGGATTTTTTTTCATGTTGAAATTCATAAGGTTAGGTATCTTCACATCACAGGTGATTAATGAATCTTCCTCTAATCCTGTTATCCTCCTCTTCGTAAAGTCCAGAAGTTCAGCTCATTTGTTCAGCATTAATATTGTAAAGGCCTGATGAAAGAATACAATATTGACACACTTTTTTCTTTATTTTTAACCCATGCAGTGTCCTCTTTTTCTGTTTGAATGACTGCTTGTTGGTCTCTTACATTATCCATAAAAGCACAATGATTTGAATGTAAGTTTACGGAGTAAATTAGTTCTCATTTTAACAAGTCATACATGTGAAACTTTATGGCATTGATTGAAGTCTTCATAAAATAATAACACTCTTCCCAATTATTCATTGAGTTTTCTGTTTCCAGTTATCATCCTTTCCTATAACTTCTTTTCTTCTGATCTTTAATGCTGAACAATGCTGTCTTTTTGATCTTATATGGTTAGTTGTTCTGAGGAGTACCTTCCTTGTTCATGTGGGCCACAGGGATGAGTTTAGTTCCAACTCAAAGAGTGACCAAGGGCTATAATATGAGAGCTACCACCAGTCTCTGTAAGACCAGGCCTTTTATATAATTTTGAACGATCCAAGAGAGTGCTTAGACAAACGGGCTCTGTCCGTTAAGGCTTTATCTCTTATTTGTTTCATCTGGTTGGGAATTTACCCATACTTTGACATACAATACATGCAGATGTGCCCACATAAAAAATGGTTCCTCACTGAGCGTTCACTGAGTCTTTGTTTTCTCACCTGTTTCA
>NW_006399870.1:6166948-6167610 GCF_000299155.1 Elephantulus edwardii
TTTATGTTGTCGCATACCTTTTGAAGGAGGCAAGGGCAAATAAAGGAATTAAATAACCATTTTAATCTCCTTGATGGTTTTGGCAAATCTGTAGGCACAGTGCTTGCTATGCAAGGAGACCCTTTATAGAAAGGCGATGAGAGGTTAGAGAAGTGGAGAATAATTTCAGGCTCCTTGATAGTTAGACATGGTTGCAGGAGTCTTGGGACTGCTTAAGTGTATAATGCCTAGCATATTGAGATAGAGTTGAATTTCACCAGGCCTTGTTTCAGGCTCTGTGATTGGAACTGGCACCTTCTATGTCCTATGTGAATGCTCAGCATATGTCAGGCTTTAAGGAGATTTTCCACACAGTTAAAGGTCTCATATGAAGTGTATGCCACTCAGGACATGTCAACAGCTGAGAATATGCAGCCAGCCATTCTGATAAAGGTCCATGGAGCTACAATGAAGCAGACAAGCCAGAAGAAGGGTCAAGGGCTTCTGGTGGGAATTATTGTGCTGGAATTCAGTCTTCCAGTTACTCAGATGGATTTGCTGGAAGTAGTGGCCTGATGTGGGAAACCTGTGGCTATGAGAGTGCTCTGTCATGTTACTTAGCCTAACTTGAGGAAAACCTGCACTGTAACAGAAAACAAATATACTTTTTTGGGGTAATTTTT
>NW_006399870.1:6167805-6172957 GCF_000299155.1 Elephantulus edwardii
TGGACTCCTGTGATAACCATAATACCCTATCATACATCGCTTTTAAATTATTCTCTCCCTCATCTGTTTCAGTGCAGTATAGACACTGATATCAGGGTTGGGGTAAGACTGAGAAAGACTGGATAAACAAATATACTTTTATCAAATGTTTTACTTTGGTTTTGGGGTGTTGTTATTGTTTTTAAACTTTTCCTGCAAGATGTAAATTCATGTTGCTGAATGCAAGGAGTTCTTTCTGTAGTCAATTGCCAATATGACAGACTAATTGAAATATACAAAGTACTTTATTGCAGATCCAGGAGAGCAGAGAAAAATCTCAAAAACTGCCTCCCAGTTTAAGAGTAATCATTGGCCTTTATAGTTGGGTTAGATTTGATAGATGCTAGTAAACAAACAGCTTGTTATATAGTTTACATATGACTGAGAAAAGCATCTTCAAAGAGATAAATGTTAATTTAATTGCATATAACAAAGAAATATATCTTTAAAGAGGTAAATGCTAACCCAGAAAAGAATTACACATAACTGAGAAAAACAGTTTCTAAGAGATAAATACTAATCCAGGAAAAATGTATTTCCTTTGCTGGTAAACAATCAATTTAAAATAATTTATATGATTGTTGTTGTTGTTGTTGTTATGTGCCATCAGTTCACCTGCTACTCATAGAGACCCTATATAAAACAGTCCTAAACCCTGCTCTATCCTGTGCCGATCTTATTGCCTCTGGCACACCTACCCCCATTAACCAAGTCACTGAATCAAAAATATCATTGAGGGTCTTGCTCTCTTATACTGTCCCTCCACCCTCCCAAGCATGATGTCCCTTCCCAAGGTCTGGTTCCCCCTTGCAACATGGTCAAAGTATGTCTGACACAGATTCAGAATCCTTGCTTCTAAGGAATAGCCAGGTCTCACCCTCTCTAGGACAAACCTGTTTGTTCTCCTAGCAGTCCATGGTATATTCAATACTCTTCTCTGTCACCACAGATCCAAGACACCGATTTTTCTTCTGTCATCACTAGTCATTGTCCAGCTTTCTGATGCCTAGCAAAGACTATGGCCTGAATCAAGTACACCTTAGTCACCAGACTGACATTGTTGCTCTTCAGTACTTTTGAGAGATCTCTGATAGCAGACTTTCCTAGTGAAATTTGTCTTTTAATTTCCTGGCTGCTGGTATCAAGAGTGTTCATTATGGAGCCAAACAAACTGCAATTGTCATCAATCTCAATTTCTTCACCATCTATGATGCTGTTGCCAATTGGGCTAGTGGTGAGAATCTTTGTTTTTTTGATGATGAGCTTCAATCCATATTGAAGGCTGCTGTCCTTGACCTTTTGTAGCAAATGGTTCAGGTCATTCTCAGTTTCATCAAGCAAGATTGTGTTATCTGCATAATGCAGATTTTTGATGAGCCTTCCTGCAATCCTGATGCCACATTTCTCCTCATAGAGCCCATCCTCCTGAACAATCTGTTCTGCATATAGATTGAAAAGGTATGGAGATAGGACACATCCCTGGCATATGCCCCTTCCCAATTATTAACCTGCCATGTTTCCTTGCTTTGCTCTGACAACTGCCTCCTGGTCCAAGTATACAATTCATGAAAGCACAAACAGTTGTGCCAAGAAACCTGGAGGACAATACCTGACCAACTAATTAGACGAGATCTATACTTGTTATATTTCCAAAGAAAGATGGTCTAACAGAACAAGGAAATTATTGAACAATATCATTGATGTGACATGCAAGCAAGATTCTGCTGAAGATTATCCAAAAATTACTGGAACAGCACATCAACAGAGAAGTGCCTGAAGTGCAGGTTGGGTTTAGAAGAGGTCGTGTTACTAGGGATATTATAGCTAATGTTAGTTGGCTCTTGGCTGAAAACAGGGAGTACCAGAGCAATGTCTATCTGTGTTCCATTGACTATGCAAAGGCTTTTTACTGTGTGGATCACAACAAACTGTGGCTAATTCTGAGAAGAATTAGAATACCAGAGTACTTGATTACATGAGTAAAGAAAGAAAAATAGAATTCTAGGGCCAAGCAACCAGTTTGGCAGACTGAAGGCAATCGAAGTCAGTTTTACAACTGTACTATATACTTGAATAATCTTGAATTCATTAATACCATGTTGACATTCAGTTTTTGGGAGAAATGAGCTATTATTGTCTCCTTGCAAAGGCATTCTAATTTCTTTTGTAATCTATTGAACTGTTAGATATTAGCATGCAGAGCAGAAATAAGACATATTTCTGCACCTGGAGAGCCTGATGACCATTGCTGGTGTAGCTAGGAAGAACGGTGTTTAGCTAATATATTGAGGTCCTTTGCCCCTGGTGTGAATATTCAGAATGTGACCTGTATTCCAGAAGTGTTACCTTGCTGAGCCATAGACTACTAATCACATAAATGCCCTCCTCTTTGTTTTATGTCCTGAAGCTTCAGATGAGATGGTGAGGCTGATGTACTTACTGATCACTGATTCTAGTACACAGAATAAACATAATAACCCATTAATTAAGCCTCACAGTCCCTCAAGCACCAGGGGCCCATCTGCAAATAAAGAACCTTGAGAGAAAATCAGGCAGAATGTCACTCAAGATGATGTGACCTTTTGTCATGTGGTGGCTCAGAAGTTGGACACATCAATGTTTAAAGAGCTTACCATGAAAACCTTTATTTGAACTTCGATGTCACTCCTTCAAGCATGCAGAGCTGCCCAGATGGGCTTTGTAAAGGCAAGTTAGAGAAGAGAGCAGGAAATCCATACCAAAAAAGTGCTTCTTTCTGAGGCAGGCTGCCATTGGCTTGTGCACATCTATAGTTAAAACTTAATAGGAAAGATTCTGTGCGTATGTGATTTCATCTGCAGTGCAAACAATAAAAAGACTTATCAGAAAAGACACCAACAAATACACATAGGAGTAAAGCACAGACTGTAATGAAGAAGGATTTGGTTTCCAGATTCTCTGTGTGTTTAATATAATGGTCTTCCTGTAATATTTTAAAGTCTGAGCATAGCAAGGCAAGAATTATCAGTCACCCAAATGAGCTGCCTAAACTCAAAACCATATAATCAATAGAGTGTCAGTGTTTGAGGGGATTTGTTACTGAATGATGTCATGGGTGAATATTTTCCTTCCTATCTGTGTCCTTGAGTTTGTCAGGGTATATGCATTAGTCTGACAGTGAATTTATTCTTAGATTAAAATAATTTTTCCAGGTCACATTTTAGGGAGAAATGATGGAGAAACAAAATTTTTCTTTTAAGAAGCCTCTTTGAAAACTGTGGCATTCTTTCACAGTATTTTAAAGGAGCTTTGTTAATGATAACTGAATGAAAAAATGACTTAAATTACAAGAAAAGAACTAACTAGAAAAGAGGATAATCATTTAATGACCATAGAACTGCCAAGAAGAGATAGCAAGTTTTGTGTCAAGTATTTACAGACTAGAGAAAGGGACTAGATTTGGAATTTACTTTTGGAAAAAAGCATGCTGTATGTCTTGGCCAAGATTCTTTATTGTAGGCTTAGATGATGAATGACACAATCATCTAGGAATAAACAAAGGACTAAATAATAAAAAGTGTTTCATACTAGAGAAAATTTGGTGTAAGAGGCAACTGTATTTTAACTAAAATATCTCTAGATTATTTTAATATGCTCCTTCTTTAGAAGACTGCTGTCAAGATTCACAAAACCCACAGAGTGTCCTGTAAATTCTAAGGCTCAGAAATAAATCCTAAGGATAGACATTCACTTTCCTGGAGTCAGAAATATTAGTATTGGAAGTTCTACGAGGCATTTGTCTGAGACCATTTATTACATAGTACTCATCTCAGAAAAAATGCAGGGTGATTTCAAAAGTCGGAATGGGTACACAAAAAATGAACTTTAGTGCGATCAAGTATAAATGAATATATTTATGAGAATGTAATCTAATTAGACTTGAACACTTTCCTCCATCTCAGCAGCCCTAGGGAATTGAGTGAAATGGTAATAAGTACAGCAGAATGTAATTCCATGATGACCCTTAATTCAGGATCCTTATATACCCTCGAGCACTTTTTGGACAGTCAAGAGTGTCGTTTATACACCCTAATGAATTTCTAATGTTCTCAGACATTTTTGAGGTATTTTGAGTTTGGAGGACTTGATAACACAATGACTTCTGGGACATTTTAATGGCCAGAGAAAATGTCTCTTTCAAAGCCTGAGACCAGTTAATTGTTATTGTTTGCTGTTCACTTTGTGTCTAAACTAATACAATGGTGTTTTTTGTGAATTGCAGTAAATGTACATCATAGTGAATTGTTATGTACTCTTGAATAGGAACACACTTGTAGCTAACACTGCAGTGGTTTTGCAGAGCCAGTAAATCACAGGGAGGAAATTGTGCATATTTCTCTCAGCTGGTGAATTCGAGCCGTGTGCCTATGAGTTGGCAGGACCAAGAAATTCTAATGTATATATGGCTTTAATAGAGGGGCAAGCATGTTCTTTTGAGATAGATTATATTTACTGAATGGCATTCATTAAATTATTGAACTGATTTAAGCTCCAGTTTCATCTTTTGAATTGTGACATCTCTTTAAGCTTAAAAATACAAGTGTGGAAATAAGTCTTCCTGAGTTAATATTATTAGGTAGATGGCTTTGTGTGACTTCTTAAATCTGTCTGTACATCAATGTATCTTACAGGAGACATGAAGGCCAAAAATATATGCCCCCCAGAATAATGGGTAAAGGCCCTCCTGTGGAATTACATGTCAAGATATTAATGGAAATGTTGGTAGATCAAATCTGTTAGGTAATCTGTGGGAGGAAGATGGGCAGCGTCTGAAGATTTACACACATGGAAATTTAATAGTCACTATGAGATTATTCACAGCTTCAGTTTGCTCAGCTTCACGGTCAACACTCTTGGCACCAGCAGCCAGGAAATCAAAACGTATTGCGATGGGAAAGTCTGCTGTTAAGGACCTCTCTAAAGTACTTAAGAGTAACGGTGTGTCTCTGGAGACTAAGGTGCGTCTGATACAGGCTGTGGTCTTTGCAATCACTTGTTATGCATCAGAGAGTTGGACAATGACTAGGGAGGATAGAAGGAGAATTGATGCCTTTGAGCTGTGGTGCTGGAGAAG
>NW_006399870.1:6173242-6173781 GCF_000299155.1 Elephantulus edwardii
GTGCAATTGGCACAGGATAGAGCAGGGTTTAGGGCTGTTGTATATCGGGTCGCTATGAGTCGCAAGCGATTCGAAGGCACATAACAACAACAACAACGAGCTGGAATTCATTCACCGGCTGTGAGAATATAATTATATTATTAACATGAAATGATTAGAACAGCACCTACAGTGTGTTCTTGTGTGTTGTTGAGTCCACTAATAGCTGACTTTTTGGGGGGTTTCAGAAACAGTAATCGCATGTGAAGAGATTGCCCATCACATGGGAGAAAATTGCTCTGTAGTGCCACTGTAACATTTGAACTAAGTGCTTTGGAATTGTAGCACATCTTCTTGCCACTAGGCCACCTAACCTAGGATGTAATTAGTAGTATTTTGTTTCTCTTCCTAGATTTTAAGTTCCATCAGAACACAGCTTTTTACTCCCCTCAAAACCAAAGGCAGCTCCACAGTAGGTGCTTAAAGCATTGTTGTTATTAAGTGAACTACTACCAACTTTTACAATCGGAGATTGATCAAACATGCAACCAAGATGTATT
>NW_006399870.1:6202618-6203438 GCF_000299155.1 Elephantulus edwardii
GGAAGGCCCACTATGAGGTGTATTTATTCAGTGACTGGGGTAATTGGGATGTGAATGTCAGAGACAGGACGATTGGCACAGGACAGAGCAGAGTTGTACGTAGAGTCGCAAGCGACTCGAGGGCACATAACAACAGCAACATGGCCAAATGTCCCAAGTATGTGAGAAACTCTTCTGTCCAAGGAGCAGCCTGGTTTTACCTGTTTGTTTTTTGTTGGTCCATGGGATGTTCAATATTCTTCTCCAGCACCACAATTCAAAAGTGTAAATTCTTCTGTCATTCTTAGTCATTGTCCAGCTCTCTGATACATATAATTCAGTATGACCTCCAAAAGCCGTAATCATTTTTAAATTTTTTAAATCATCTTTTAAATTAATTTTAATGAAAATTTACAGAGACACTGGATTTCCATTCATTCATTGTTGCACTGTTCTTCCAGCCCACCCCTCCCCCCCCACTACACTCTTCTCTTTGAAAAGTAAAAGAAACATTCTTTCATTTTTTACAATCTCTTCCCCTAGGTCCACTCCAATATGCAGGACTCCTGTCAGGACAACAATACCTAATCACATACCTCATTTAAACAGGTTTCTCCCTCATGTGTTTCAATGCAATATACATTATTTATTCCATCTTTCTCAGTCTCCCCCAACCACGATGTCAGTCCCATTATACAACAGTGGAACTATGCAATATTTGTCCCTTGTGACTGAGATATTTCACTCAGCATAATGTCCTCCAGGGTCACCCATTTTTAATAATACTGCATGAGTTCCTTGTTTTTTTCAATGCAGCATAGTATTCCTTTGTGTGAGTATA
>NW_006399870.1:6203538-6204665 GCF_000299155.1 Elephantulus edwardii
AAAGAAATTTAAAAGTTCCTGGAAATAAACAATAATGAAAATACAACTAAAACAGTCCTCAGGGGGGCAGCTCATTGCAGTAGGCAAACACTTAAAAAAAAAGGATGAATGAAGCAAAATTAATGATTTAACGCAACACTTTTATTAAACAGAAAAAGAGCCATCAATATGAGTGGCGTTAAGAGTTCTGGGGTTCTGAGTGCCGAAAAAGGGTAGATTAGAAGGCATCGAGTAATGTACCATGTAAGATGGCAACTGAATTAAGGAAAATCAGGAAAAAAAAACAAACAGAAAAAGAGCAACAATCTAACACCAAAACCTCTATAAGAAAGAGAATTATAAGAACAAAAGCTGAAATCAATGGCATAGAAAACAAACAAACCAACCCATTGAAATCATCAACAAAACCAGGAGCTGGTTTTTCAAAAGGGCCAATAAAATTGACAAACCACTGGCAAACTTAACAGAAGAAAAAAGAAGACAGAAATAACTTAATTAAGGAATTGTAAAGATGACATCACAACAGAATCAGAGGAAATGAGGAAATAAAATCTATAATATAGGAATATTATGAAAAACTATATTCTGATAAATTTGAAAACCTATAGGAAATGGACAAATTCCTTGAAACTCATGCCATATCCAGAAGTAGAACACTTGAGCAGACCCATCACAAAAGAAGAAGTTGATCAGATCAGAAAAAACGATTCCCCATAGAAAATGTCCTGGACCAGATGACTTGATATTTGAATTGTACCAAACATTCAGAGAAGATTTATCACCAACTGTACTTATATAAAAATGAAAAAAAGGAAATATGAGGCAAGATCATTAGAAGATACTTGGGAATGGAAGAAAGAAGAACTTTTGGGAAATAGTCTTAGAGATTCAGAAAACTAACTTATTCCAGGCAGTGTTAAACAATGAATAATGTCCTTTCGAGCATTTTGACCTTTTTTTTTTTACAAAACCGGTAATCATGTTTCTCTCATTACACAACTACTTAGGTAGAAGTACAAAAAAAAAGTTATTTTTCTTTTTAAAGAAAAAAATTCTTTCAAAAAATAGAAAAAAATAAGAACACTACCAGAGACAGTCTATGAAGCAAGCAAAACCCTAATATCTTT
>NW_006399870.1:6205615-6211261 GCF_000299155.1 Elephantulus edwardii
GGAGTTTGGCGTTTCCTCAAAAAGTAGAACATAGCAACTCCATGTGATACAGTTATTCCACTACTAAGAATATACCCCAAGAAAATTAGACCTGAGAAACAAATGGAGATTTGTACACCAATGTTTATAGCAGTGATATTCACCATCTAAGAACGTAGAAATTGCCCAAAGGTCCAACCACAGATGAATGGATTGAGAAATTGTGGTGCATTCACACAATGGAATACTATGCAGCATTTTGGAACAATGATTAAAAAAAATACTGCATAACTTGAGAGAGATTGGAGAACATTATGCTGAGTGAACTAACTCAGTCTCATAAGGATAAATATTGCATAAGACCATCATTGTAAAAATAGAAGAGTAATTAGTAAAACATGTATAGATAGGGACCCTAGAGAAGAAGGGATAGGAGGAAAGGGATAAGAATGAGTAGGGACAAAACCACAAGGTTATACAATTTGCTGGGTGGAGGGAGGGGCTGAAGGAAATGGGGAGAATTCAGCAGGAACTTGAAAAGACAGGGTAATGATGGGTGTGGTACAATGGTGGTTCATTTTGTAAAACATAATGCATGGGAATGATTACATGAAACACAATGTGAATGAAGAACAGTGTGAAACATAGTGTATACTAACTTTATAAGCAAACCAATATATATTTTTTAAAAGTTAACAATGAATGAATGGAATCCCAAAATTTCTGTAGATGTTCATTGAAATTAAAAATAAACAACCTAAATTAAAAAAAAATAGGATTAGCCAACAAACAACAACAAAAAAGTTAACAAAAAAGAAATTTATATATAGCCTCAGAAATTAAAAAAAGTTAAAAAGCAAGGATGTCAGTTTAAAGACGTAAGGTGCATTTGATCCAAGTCACGGGTTTATAATTGCTTTATAAGGCTTAGTGGCAAGAACCTGTGCTGTGCTAAAGGCATGCTGTTCGAGGCCATTAGCTGCGCTGAGGGAGAAGAATGGGTAATCTCCTCCTCCTGTGCAATTAAGTGCCGTCAAAAACCAGCTGAGAGTCAGCTATGGTTTGGTTCTAACTCAAAGGAACACAACACCAATACCAACAATATGCTTCTATAAGTTAGACAGTAAATATAGAAGTTTATAAGAAAGAGAATAAAGAAATTGTGGTATTCTTTTTGAATATATCATGTTGTTGTTGTTATGTGCCATTGAGTCATATGTGACTCATAGTAACCCTAGTACAGTCACGGTGAACTCTCCTCTGTCCTGAGCCATTCTCACTGATTCCAACACACTTACCCCATTACCCCAGTTACTGTGTCAATCATCTCTTCTGGGGTCCTCCTCTCCTGCACTGTCCCTCCATCCTGTCAAATGCGACAATAGTTACCCAATGTGGACAGATAGTGGGTGGAGCTCCCCGATTAAAACAAGCTTGGAAGGAGGAATGGCATCTACTTCAGTAATAGCTTGCCTCTGGAAACCCTATGAACCTGGAGAAAGGATGAAAGGCAGCCAAGTGTTGAGGAATCTCCTTCATAGGGTTGCTATGAGCCACCTGCGACTCAAAGGCACTTAACAACAACATTCCTAACCAATCAGGAAATCAAAAGATGAATTGCAGTGGGAAAATCTGCTGTCAGGGACCTGTCTGTCTGGAGACTAACGTGTGCTTAATCCAGGCCATGGTCTTTGCAATTACTTGCTATGCAACAGAAAGCTGGACAATGACTCCAAATGACAGAATAATCAATGCCTTTGAGTTGTGGTGCTGGAGAAGAGTCTTGAACATACCATGGACTGCCAGTAGGTGTCTTGGAAAAGATGAAACCAAGTTTCTCCTTGGAGGCTAGGATTTTTAAGCTTCATTTCGCGTATTTTGGGCACATGGACAAGAGAGACTAGTCCTTGGAAGAGGATATAGTTAAGTTAGGGGACTTAAGGAAGAAATCAGAGAAAACGAGAGAAAGCTTAATGCAATTTTATTACAGGAGTGTGGGGGTGGGGAGAGCTCCCAGGTGAGTTTCTCATTCTGGAGGTACAGAATGGGGAAATCACACTATAAACTTATTGTGGATGATTTTTATAAACAGAGTCTGTAGGGGGGGGACATTCCACTCTGATCCACCTGCTAGCTCAGCCAGACAGGCAAGGCTGTTTGTTCTTTTTATCAGCAGCAGGAAGCAGTCAGCATTTGAGTTCTGAATGTTTCATTCTTCTCTTTGGCCCCTTTTATCCAGACTTAACAGATATCATGCTTAGGTAGGTAGAGGGACAACACAGGAAAGGGAGACCCTGAATGAGATGAATTGACACAGTATCTGGGGCAATGGGGATTGGTGTGTCAGAATTAGTGGGACTGGCTCAGGACAGGGCAAGCTGTTGTACATAGATAGGGTTGCTATGGGTCTCAGGCGACTTGATGGCACATAGCAACAACAATAATAGCTTTAAAGAAGCTTTCTTGCCTTGAATGAAGATTATAGAAGTGTTGAGGGAAGAACTGACAGTTGGTGGTCATGAAAAGAATAAAGATAATCTTTTGAAGGAACATGATTTTGTCCAGAACAGTAGTAGTGGAGCTAATGAATAATAAATACGATTTATAATTTATCTTGAAAAATATAGGCCAAATGTCTAGTAATCTTAGATCTAGGTCTTCTATTCACAGAAGCCTGGATCCTTTTCTCTAAAACAGTAACAAAATTCAATCTTATTTTTTCTTTTAAAAATAACTATTGTTAAAAGAGCTTTGCTTTTGCTCATGTCTAGGAAATTGAAGATTTCATAATTTGGGGAAAACCAAGATTGATCTAATTGCACTTATTATTTTTCCTAAATTTCACTCATTTTTCTGCTCATATCTTGTATATTAAATGTGCACTAGCAATACTGATTTTTAAAAGTTACATTGTTTTGAATGCTCATATTTATCTAAAATTTCCAAATGTTATGTGTTATTTTGTTTCATTTGGAAAGCCTACTTTGGTTAATAATCAATAAATCTAAACTTAAAATTCTCTGGCTCTTGTTCAACATAAATAAATAAGCTAATAAACAAAACAATGTCTCATTAAAAATAAAAACAAAACAATACTTCAAGAAAATCATACACCTAAATTTAATAAAAGGGAATAGGTAGTTATGTCAACAGATCCCTATCATCATATCAGAACAGGATAACAAATGTGCATAAGTGCATTATTTAACTATTATGCATAATCCTGGCAATATATCTCATAAGAACCAGCATAATGGTAGATGTGTGGGACAATTTTCCAAGTCCAGTATCTCTGGATATATATCAGCAGCTAAAAAAAAAAATAATAATATCCTTCACACTGTCCTTTGAGTAACAGAGTTGATGAAAGAAAAAATCATAGATAACTACGCCTGACAATATAAGCATTTTCCATTCATCTTCTAGGTTATTAACAGGTGTCAATCACAAGGGGAAATCTAATCAAGTCTCATATTATTTCCTAGCATTGATAGGACCAGTAACAGTTATGAAGGACAAGCCACCATTCTTCTTCCCATTCCATCTCCCAAAAAGGGAGAAAATGTTGTCTTCACAGGAAAAGAAAAATTTGCTGAACACATTGGATTCCTGGGCAGGTGGCACACCAGGAGTTTAAAGGAAGCTCCAGACGGGTAGGGATGATGAAAGAATCATTCAAGTGAAACACTCCTCTCCTGGGTGTTAAATATTTCATTTTCTGTGTTTGTGGAGCTGTTGAAACCAGCAGAACTAATTAGAGAGCTGGTATCCAAGAAAGCTTTGTAGTAATATTGGGGATACATGCTACAAGAAAGAAATGGTGACATCTTGGGGATTGTGAAGACAGGGAGTTGATCTTCGAAAGCCTCTCTATCTTTCCATACAATAGTGGCCGATGAAAACTTGAGGTTTTTATTTAAATTATAGGGAAGGGACAGATGGAACTATACTAGAGAGAAACTTAACTACAGTATCAGTGGGTAAATGATTTTTTAAAAAATTATCATCTTGTAATGACCCAAAAAGATTCTGCTACCACTATGTTATGGCATATCTGTGCATTATTTTCACTCACATAGAATTAAGTATGTATTTCATAAAACAATGTACTGAATTATCTTTGGTGGAGTAAGGACTGACCTAGAGGAGGAAAGTGATATTCCTAACTTTTCCCCAGAAATAGTATCTTACTACCTCTGTCCTTCTTATTTACCTCCTTGCATTAAGGCGTCCCTAATAGCTTTTTGCATATATATTTTACTACTAACATCCATGTGAGGTAGTTATTATTTTTTTCAAGAAGGCCCCTAAGAAACTTGCCAATGGAACAAAAGCCGGGGTTTGGGTGGTTTGGGGTTGGTTAAGTTTTTTTTCCCCCCTTCACAAGCAGATCACCAAAATTGTCTTCCCAGTGTTTTAGTCTAGAGTCTTTGTTGAAAGAAAAGAGCCTTCTCCCACATATAAAATATATAAGGTAAAGTTTCCATCACTGACCCCAGTTTTTTGTTGCGCAGCTTTGGAAAGTGAGGACTGGTTAAATAACTGTTCAATAGCACAGAGTTGATATGATCAGAAGGACCCCAAATAACTAGAAGTGTTTTCCAGTTGTTGTTATTATATACCATAGTTTCACCTGTGACTCACAGCGATCCTATGTACAATGGCTCTGAACTCTACCCTATCCTGAGCCAGTCTCATGATCTCCAACTCCTCTTCCCCCATTATCCCAGCTACTTTGACAACCCATCTCATCTGAGGTTTTGCGTTCACTCCATGGTCTCTCCACTCTTCCAAGTATGTAGATCTTTTTCAAGGTAGTCCTGGCCACAATCGTGATTGCAAGAGCAAAAAATAAGTCCCCAGGAATGGATGGTATACCAATTGACATATTTCAGCTAACAGATGCTGTCCTGAATGTGCTAACCACGTTGCACCGTGCCAAGAAATCTGGAGAACAACCACTTGGCTAACTGACTGGAAGAGATCTATATTTGTTCCAATCCCAGGGAAGGGTGAGCCAACAGAGTCTGGAAATTATTGATTTCATATGCAAGCAAGATTCTGCTGAAGATTATCCAAAAATGACTGGAACAGCACTCCAGCAGAGAACAGCCAGAAGTCCAGGCTGGGTTTAGAAGGGGTTGTGGTACTAGGGATATTGTAGCTAATGTTACATGGATCTTAGCAGGGGATACCAGAGGAATGTATATCTGTGTTTCATTGAACACGCAAAGGCGTTTGACTGTTTGGATCATAACAAACTGTGGCTGACTCTGAGAAGAACGGAAATTCCAGAACACTAGATCGTGCCAATGAGAAACCTATACGTGGACCAAGAGACAGTCGTCAGAACAGAGCAAGGAAACACTGCATAGTTCAAAATTGGGAAGGGTGTATGACAGGGATGTGTCCTGTCTCTGTACCTTTACAACCTGTATGTTGTTGTTGTTGTTATGTGCCATTGAGTCATTTGCGACTCATAGGGACCCTATGTACAACAGCCCTAAACCGTGCTCTATCCTGTGCCAATCTCATTGCCTCTGACACACCTATCCCGATTACCCCAGTCACTGAATCAATCCACCTCATGGAAGGTCTTCCCTTCCTGCGCTGTCCCTCTACTCTACCCAGCATGATGTCTCTCTCCAAAGACCTGTCTCTCCTTAC
>NW_006399870.1:6213786-6222929 GCF_000299155.1 Elephantulus edwardii
AGAGTTCTTCCAAGCTTTTCTTTAATGAAGTTTATAGTCCTTGGTTTTAGTTCTAGGTCCATGATCAACCTAGAGTTGGCTTTTGTGTACGGAGTGATGTGTGGATCTTGCTTGAGCCTTCTGCAGATAGTTTTACAATTTTGCCAACACCATTTGTTAAAAAGGCTGTCTTTTCCCCACTTAACCAATTTCACCTTGGTGTCAAAAATCAGTTTACCGTAGGTAGACGGGCTGGTTTCTGAGTTCTCAATTCTATTCCATGAATCTATGTGTCTGTCATTGTACCAGTGCCATGTTGTCTTAAGCACCACAACAGTGTAGTAGGATTTGAAATCAGGGATTGAGATGCCTCATAACTTTTTTCTATTTTTAAGCAGTGCTTTGCTTATTTGGGGCTTCTTTCCATTCCAAATGAAACTAGAGATTGCCTTTTCCATCTCATTGAAGAGTGGGATTGGTATTTGTATTGTGATTGCATTCAAATGTGTAAATTACCTTTGGTAGTATTGCCATTTTCACGATATTGAGTCTTCCTATCCATGAGCAAAAGATATTCTTCCACTTCTCCAGGTCTTTTTTTGTTTCTTGTACTAATGTTTTGTAATTTTCTTTGAAAGATCCTTTGTGTTTCTAGTTAGATTTACTCACAAGTATTTAATCTTGTGATTACCTATTGTGAAAGGGTATTGTTTTTCTTAGCTCCAATTCTGTATTCTCTTTGTCACTGTAGAAAAATCCAACTGATTTATGTATGTTGATCTTGTCTCCTGCTACTTTACTGAATTGGTTAACTATGTCCAATAGTTTTCTTGCTTAGTATTTGGGTTTTCTAGGTATACTATCATATCATCTGCATAGAGAGATAAATTTACCTTCTCTTTGCCCATTTGGATACCTCTTATTTCCTTACTTTGTCTTATCGATATCGCTAAGACTTCCAATATTCAATAATTTCAATATTGAATAAGAGAGGTGAGAGTAAAAGCCCTGATCTTAACCACTGTGTCAGATCTCCCCTTATTAATGTTCATATTCTGAACATGAGTTCAGCCTTCCTTTACATATTCTTGCACTTGGTGGAGCTCCACCCTTAGTGGGAAATGCTATTACAAAGCTGTCTACTCTTGAATTTTATGGGTAGAAGAGGGTTGGAAAGAAAAGAACATCTCATAGATCAAAGTGATTCACTTGCAGGTTAAAAGGTTTAGTTGTTTGTGTAACAAATGGATTGAAAGTTGTGGAACATTCATACAGTGGAATACTACACAGCACACTGGAACAATCATTTTGTAAATACTACCTAAATTGGGAGGGGCTGGAAAGCATTATGCTGAGTGAACTAACTCAGTCCTCCAAGGACAAATATTGTATAAAACCATAACGATCCAAGGTGGGGGCTGGAGGGTAGAAACAGAGGGGTGAGGGTAGGCATGGGGTAGGGTGTTAATCATAGGGTTGCACAATTTGATGGGTAGGTGGGGTGAACGAAAAGACAAGGATCTTCTGTGAAAAACAATGTATTCAAACTTTGTGAATAAACCAGAATTGTTGTTATTGATTGCCTTCAAGTCAAGCACGTCTCATAGAGACCCTATGACCAAAGGGCCTGAAGCCCCTCTACAACTATCAATATTTATCAAAGTTGATAGAGTTTCTGGAGGCGTGTTGCTTAAGAAGTGAATAAAATTTTTTTAAAAAAAATCATTATTCTCACATGCAAAGAAAATCTTGCTGAATTCCCATAAAGACAAATATTGTATAAGACTATTATTGTAAAAATAGATACCTAGTAAAATGTATATGAGGATTTAAATGGGGGGAGGGTGAAAGTAGAGGAGTGAGCATGGGGGCGGTAGTAATAGGGTTGCCAGTTTGATGAATGGAATTATGGGTGGGTTAAGGAAATGGGAAAAATCTGTTGTAAACACAGTGTATATGAACTCTGTAAGTACACCAGTATAAAATAAAAATTTTATATTAAAATAATTACTGAGTTCATTCATTTGGTGATGGGTACTAGGGTTACTTCTATCTGTTTGCTATTGTGAATAATGCTGCAGTATACATGTGTGTGCATACATCTTTGTGTGGCAGCTCAGATATTTTTATATTCCCAGTAGTGGGATAGCTGGATTATATCAAAGTTCTATTATGGACTTTTTGAGGAAGCGCCAGGCTGCCTTCCTTCTATAGCAGTTGTACCATTTTACATTTCAATCAGCAGTGCACAATAGTTCCTATCTCTCCACATCCTCGCTACCATTTGTTATTTACTGACCTGTTTAACTCTGCTCTTGTTGCTGCGATGAGATGATAATCTCATTGCTGTTTTGATTTGCATATTTCTAATAGCTAGATATTTTTAGCATTTATTCATGTATCTATTGGTTATCTGAATAAACTTTTTTATGAATGATATTTCATATTTTCTGTCCATCTTGTAATTTGACTATATGTCATTTTTTTGTTAAGGTGCTGGAATATTCTATACATTTTAAATATGATACATTCATATTACATGACAGTGGAAAACAAACTGGTGAAACACTACACAGCATGGATGATGCTAGGGGACTTTATTCGTAGTGAAATAGTCACGAAGGACATAAAACCACTGTTAAAAACTAGGATGGTTACAGAAGAGGAGGAGGAGAAGGGCTGAATAGAAGGAAAGAATAATGGATTGATAATCCCTTTATTAGAATAGGTGAAGAGAAGATCAATCTGAATGGAACAATCAGAAATTGCCACTAATGAAGTAAAAACAGGCTTTCTTTGTTAGTCTATTTGTGTTTTTCATTTTCTCTTTTCCTGTCTTCACCTGTGAAAGAGAAGAGCTGGATGAGGTAAATTTTAACTTACCATGCAATTCACCAATAAAGTCCTCCATCTCTTTTCTTGAGTTTTATCTTCAAATTTCTCTAATTCTTCCTAACAGGACAGATTAAGGGACAAATTCTATGGCTCAACTAAACACATCAGTTTACCAGTTTGCTGAGAAAAAAGAGTTGTTGGAGTTGAGAGAGCAGGGAAAAGTTGTTGACTTGAGAACCCAGCAGGGAAGTTTCGTGGCCTGGATGGATTAATCCAAACAGGAATAACAGTGGGGAAGTCAGGAAAAAAAAATAAAATTATAGTGCCTAGGGAACTTTGGTGTCCACAGAGGATTGCATTCCTAAACCCAAAGAAATCACATTTTTAATAGTTCAAATCCACCAGTGGCCCCTTAGGAGAAAGATGGTTAATTTTAAAATGTCTAGTCCAGTGTGTCAAATGGCATCTATTAAAACATCAGTTTGCTAATTTTATCACACTGAAACAAGTCTTGTCACAAAAAATTCTACATTGAATGGAGACAGGTGGCTATAGGAGTCTTTACCCCCTGATGCAGGACAGATTGTTGACTGCAGTCTCAGTGGGAAGGATCGAATTGTCATTGAGAGTTCTTAGACTGAAAGTGTTACAAGCAAATCTGACATCTGAATACTTTTAACCTTGTAACTTGATATTATATCTCCGCTGAAAGAACACTCCTGATAGAGACTACAACTGAAGAAAGAGTTGTATATTGACTTACAGCAAGTTTACCTTTCTGCCCTACACACAAGTATAATTTACATTAATCAACAAATACATCTCAGTCTTTTTTCATAAATTAAAAAGAAAAAGGAAAAGGTTTTGCAAGCTTTTTCTCTGTGGTAGTGTCCTTTTGTCTTGATCTCAAGTGAACTTCTTCTTTCATAAACAAGAATAATTTTGTTCTGCTTTTTGGTGTCCAGAGCCCTTCCCTTCTCCAGTCTTGATGAGAATGTGAGTAGTGTGCTGCATACTAATAGGCACTCATTCATGCCTGGAAAAGGCCATCTGTGGTCTCTGCCAGATTTGTGGCTCATTTTTCTGAGTCAAGCAAGCTTCCCTCTGTCTAGAGTATGTTAAGAATCAGAAATGTTAAAAAATAAATTAAGAAGAGAGGCAAACATTAACATTTATCGTGATAAAATATATATGTAGATTACACTTTTGTGTCAAACAAGCACAGTTCTGCTATAAAAGTCCCTTTTCTGCAGCAGCCAGTCATAAACAAACAGCCGTTAAAAGAAATCATAACATGAACATGGAAACTGAGTCTCTGAAGATCGTTATTGCCTAGACAAGCAGTAACTTTGAAGAAAGAAGGGTGAACAGCAACAATTACAGAGAGAAATCCCAGTTATTGCTATCTTGTCCATATCCACAGAGAATCTGGCTCTGATAGACTGACAAGTTGTCTGTATAAAATGTATAGAATCATAAATGTTCATTTGTGAGGAGAAGTTTCATTGTGCAGCAATTTGTATTAAGAGCTGAAGAAACATTAAAAAGGACAAATTTGCTCTGCAATTTGAGAAGATGTTTTGCCTGTTTGAGCAACAGTACCTCAGTCTTTGTCCACACAATTCAAAAGGGCTCTATCTCTCCCTCTAGAAATTATCTCTAAACTACTGCTAGAGAGCAGTTGTTTTATCTGTCTAGCTAGCTAGCTAGTTAGCTATTTATTTTTCGAGGGCAATAGTTTTAAATGCAGATAGATACTGGAGGATGCAAATGCAAACTGAACTCTTCTATTCCTGTAAATTCCAGATAATCATTTAGTCAAATATGCCTTGGCTTTATCTAAATATAGAGCCTTTTGAAAACCACTGACATTTCATCTGAAGTGGCCAAATTCTGACCCCAGGATGGATTTTACCACAAGCTTCCCAGCAAGTGGAGGAGGGAATGCTAGCTTGAGGTAAAAAGCACTCTCCCATCTTAAGCTGAGCCTGGCTCACTTGGAAACTCATTGCATCATTTTACTCAATTTCAAGATGGGGATGCTGAAGACTAAACTACACTGCCAATGCTTTAAAGGGTGCTATTCTTGAAATCTTCTCTTCAGGGTAATTGATTAACAAGCCCAGCTCTTCCTCTGCCGTAGGAAGCAGCTTTTGGTCTACTTCGTGTACAGTGGAGTTCTGCTAAGAGAGGTATGAGAATAAGAGTAGGAAAACATGGTGAATTTTGAAAGTAGTTAGTATTTGGGGAGTTGTGTTGTATAATTTATGTTTATGTGTTGCATATTTTTTTTTTTTATTTTAGTGTCTTTCGCCTCATCCCAAGCAGCTGATTTTGACATGTGCTCTATTGTCTGGTCTTGGATGTGTCATTTGTGCTCATATTTGCTTGGTGGTTAGCTATTTAAAGTATCATTAGTTGCTTCCTCATCCTGGATTTACCATCGTTTCATTTGCCATCTGGATGTAGCTTTTCCTATAAGCACTGCAGTCACATAGACACAATTACGTAGCTCCTTACACTGCTGGACGGTTATCTCATTCGAAAATAAGGATGTGGTATGAATAACAGTTTTAGATCTGATTTTTGAAACTATTTCTCATCTCCTATCTTTGTAACTATTTCTAGTTCTCATCAGTATTTACAGCAGAA
This sequence comes from Elephantulus edwardii, assembly GCF_000299155.1. NCBI lineage: Eukaryota > Metazoa > Chordata > Mammalia > Macroscelidea > Macroscelididae > Elephantulus > Elephantulus edwardii. Next base: position 6,219,253 of record NW_006399870.1, read on the forward strand.
CTCCATCACAGTGATTTACTGAATGAGACAAAAATCTATTAAATAAATGTACTATTTGCCTTCAAGAAACTTACAGTCTCATTTAGAAAAAGTCAGCCCATGCTAGTGCAGACCCAAATGCACAGCCCTCAAACATTTTATTTATTCATTCATTTATTTTAATGATTTGAGTGAAAGCTTACAAAACAAACCCATTTTCCATTCAACCATCCTTATACGTTTTGTTTTATAATATTAATTTTGCTATTCACAATATAATTGCACTTTCCCCACTATTTCCTTATAACTTCCATTAATCCTTTGTCCCTTCCTCTTTCTGACTTTGAAACCATATTCTCAAGTGCTGTTCTTTAACTTTGTATGCAGTTAGTTATTCTAAAGAATTGAGTAACTGCCTGGTGTTCTTGGTCACATTATATGTCTGTGTATTGTTTAGCTGAATGTTGGGACATAGGGTGCGTTTGTTCTGGGTTCAAAGGGTAATCAAGGAGTTACACTCAACTGGGCCAAAAATCCTGGACCTTTTTTTATGTGTCTGAAATAGATGCTGAAAAGCTTTTAAGAATCCATTTATGAGGTTTTGTCTGAAGTAATTAGATAATTATCAAATTGCTTCAGGGTTGTTGTTGTTGTTTGCCATTGAGTCACAACCACCCTGTAGTTGGCCCTCTAACAGGTTTTCAGAGACAGTAAATGGCATAATAAGAGATTGCCCATCCTTTTCCTATCGAGCATCTGGTGGATTTGAACTGCAAGCCCTGCTTCTTACCAATAGACTACCAGAGCTTCCTGTATACATGACACTTAGCAATTGCAGCTGCTGTTAGAATGGAAAAATTATAATAAAATAAGTAGTTTAATATGTTAGACTAATCTTAAATCTAGATGAAACATCTCTATTTTTTAAATTGTGATTTTAATAAAATTTTACAGAAGGTTGGGCTTTCATTTTTTCATTAATGCATGTTTTTCATACATTCCTTTCAGACAGTTCTTTCCTTCTTCTACACCAGTATGGTATTCATTATCTATCTAATAAGACTGGAGCCAGGCCATGAAGCATGTTTACCTTTTCAAACTTTTTGTGTTCTATTCATAACAATAATACAGTTGTTCCAGCTAACTATCTTAAAATCCTCTTGAAGTCTCTATTTTTCTTCTTCTACTGAGCCAGATTTGTCCTCATGTCTTGATATTTTCATTAATAATATTATTTAAAGTTTATGTTCTTGCCATCTCTATGTAAGACCAATTTCTGTTACTCTGAATCTATCTGCAAAACAATCTTCAAGAAAATCTTTATTCATTTAAGCTTGTATCTTACAGTGTTTAACAATTCATCTGACATGTTTGCATTACTCATTATTATATGTATCAATATCTTTTTGTCATGTCACAAACCTGAAAGTCTCTTTTCTGGATCATTTAATTATACAAAATATAATTTCTTACTTACTCAATAAAAGGAATACTCGTAGTCTGAATAAAATTTCCCCTCCTTGGTATTTGTATATCTAGCCTTCACCAGTTATATCATTACTTGCTTTTGGAATTATTTCAGAGATATATTTCCCCCTGGATTTTAGCTTTGGTCTTACACTTAAGTTTTAGCCATTGCCTCACCAAGGGTAGAAGTGACTGAGTGTAAATAGTAGTCAACATATTTCTGATTGTTTCCAAGCATATGTCTAGTACAAAAATGTTAAAGACTTAATGTACTTAGCAAACATATACATACACAATTTTCTTCAAAATTATTTTTGCCCATTAATATTTTGCTATTGATATTTTGATGGTATTATTGTTTGAATTCCAACTGAGAATGACCTTTACAGGAAAAGTATGCCTCAGATTCTGGTTTTGGTTTGGGCATTTAATATTTTGCTTCAGAATTCATTGTGACCTATAATTCATTTAATTAAAATCTAACTTCAGATACAAAAGAAGTCAACAATCTGAAAACAAATGAAAAGTTATAATCTTCAATATCTTTCTTGAGTGCTCTGACATTTTTATTATATTATTTACTGATAGCATTTACAGGGGTTTATTTTTACACAAGAAGTAAAACCTAGCATAAACTGAATCAGATTCAAGATTAGTTAAAATCGTGAAAATGTTTTACATTCATTTTATTTATGCTTTAATTACCTTATAGATCTAAGATATGTGCTTTACAAAGCATAGAGAGACAGAATGCCAAAACAATGCCAAATTAACAAATACCCAAGATAATGAAGAATACCTAAGAGGAAATTATTTAAGACATATTCTTTTCTTATTCATGAAATCTGACATTAATACAAGATTAAGTAGCCTACCACTTGGATGGGGTAAACCAGATTCTTACTCCCTTGGAATTTTTGCTTCTGTCTAATGAAAGGATAGATGAGGAATTTATAATGACTATAGAGTGTGCTGGACAGCATCTGCTGCCTGCCAGCCATGGAAAATCTTCATCACCAGATTGTTAATTTCTCTCTTTTCTCCCAGAATAGTATTATACCTTCTGGAAAGAGCAGTGTGTTGCATCAGTTCACACCAGCTCACCTGGCATGTGAAGTTATCTAATAGACTTGTGCTTTATGCCCCACTGGGCTGTGACTGAGCAAGGAGATAGAGCTGTAAAAGTTGTTAATTGTCTCAGTCTGTAACTATTGAATGATGAAAACGCTAAAAAGGGAAGGAGTAGAGCGATTATATCTCTTTCTTGAAAAAAAAACCCACGCACACACACACAAAAAAAACCCCACAACCCACCAAAACTTGTGCTAGAAGAGGCTCATCCGCATCATTAGAGTTCCATTAACTTCTAGCCAGACAAGTAAGCTGGAGGTAATTTCAGAGCATGGGGAAAGAGAGGACACACACACACACACACACACACACACACACACACGGAGGGGAGGGGGAAGAGGGAGGGGAGGGAGAGAGAGAGAGGGAGAGAGACAGATGGAGGGAGGGAAGAAGGAGAGAGGGCTGGAGAGAGAGAGAGAACAGAATTTAAAAGATGACTTTTTTTTTTCACTAGCACAGGAGGGGAAGGCCCTCTATGAGGTGGATTGATTCAGTGACTGGGATAATCGAGATGAGAGTGTCAGAGACAGTGTGATTCGTACAAGACAGAGCAGAGTTGAGGGCTGTTGTACATAGGGTCACTATGTAGAAAATGGGGAACTTCACTGATTGAGCCAAATGCAAATCAGTTTAACACAACACATATAGTTTTGCAAATGAACACTGTGTCATACAATAATGTCTTAAAATGTCTACTACAAGATTATATTCCATTGTACGAATAAAACTCTTTTTCTTTGTGATTTCTCCTATCACAATCTGTTTCATTCTAAATCACTCCTATAGGGCTGCTCCTCTATTTTTATCTCCTGTCTTACAAGGTCAGCTACAATCTGGAAGTTGAGTGCAGAGCATTATCAAGGTCTTTAGGTTTTCATTTATAGAAATAGTAATTTTTTTTTACCTGGACTTCCTAATACCATGGATCTGAATATTAAAAAGTAGCACTTACCCACAGATAAAGGTAAGAATGTATGACAGATTAGGATAGAAAGATCAATTGTAAATAAAAATCACAAAGAGGAAGTGAATAACATGGTTGTAGCTGATGTTAGATGGATCTTGGCTGAAAGCAGAGAATACCAGAGGAATGTCTATCT
>NW_006399870.1:6224244-6228289 GCF_000299155.1 Elephantulus edwardii
TATGAGTCGCAGGCGACTCGACGGCACATAACAACAACAACAACAACAACAATAACAATAAGAATTTTTGGGGATTAAGCTTTCTTTTCTATAAAGATATTTTAAGACACCTGAGTTAAAGATATTTAGTACCCTAAAATAAGAAATTACCTTACAAATCAAAGGCAAATGGTTCGGATCCACCAGCTGCTTGCATGAAAAAGATGGACAGTGTATTTCTGTTCAAGTTATAGCCTCTAAAACCTGGGAACGTTTAGCTGTGAGTTGATTTCTTAACACATAATAGCAACAAGGAAGCTCTAGCATCAGTAAGCTCTGCTTGGGTAGTAGAGATGCAGTGCTCACTCAAAGCTTCTTTTTCTAATAGTTCAAATCCAGCAGTGACTCCGTGGCAGAATGGTAGGAAATGTCCTGCCATGAGATTCTGGTTATTCACTTGAGGGTCAGATGTGCTTTGGTTCATATGCAACAGAAATTAGTTGAGCTGTGTTGAAGTAATCTGTGCAAAAATAGTAGATATACAGTGTTTTATCAAATAATCATAAAACTAAAATTATATCATCACAATTTTTTAATATATGCCTAAACAAATACACACAAAAAATTTTAAAAATCTGACTTAGAGTAGAGATCCCAGATTATAGTTACAATTAAATAGTATTTAGTTTTGTTTTTCTATGTTTTTTAATTGTGTTGAGTATATAGACAGCAAAAACATAAAATATTTCAAGTTTGTAAGTATATAATTCAGTGATATTGAGAGACATTCAAGTTGGATCACTATTTTCACATACCTTTTCTGAATTGTTCCTATTTCACTGACATAAATGTGCTGTCCCCTAAGTTTCTTATTTACTATTTCAAGATGCTATTGTCAATTTGATCCTATATGCGTAAAAGAATATGATATTCAAATAATAAATTTTTTACTAGTATAAAATGTTGGGTAATGGCAGTCCAATTTCAAATAGTTCTTCTGCTCTCATAGCAAAAAAGACACTTTTCATCAAGGCTTTTAGCCACACTATCCAAATATTCTTCCTCTTTTTATTTTTTTAATTATAATTTCAACAAAATTTCAAAGAAAAGTTGGTTAGAAAAACTATGGTATATCACACAATGGAATACTACACAGTACTGAAAAATAAGAAACTAATAAACTAATAAAATATTATGAGTGTTCCTGGAGGACATTATGTTGAGTGAAATAAATTAGTCACTAAAGGTTAATACTGCATACCAAATAAGTAACTGCTTAGAAGTGTTTCAGACAATAGCCACTATATGACAAACTAAGAGGTAGAACAAAAGCTCTAAACATGTTATTATTGTTGTTATTGTGTTCTGTTGTGTTAGAACCAATCCATAGCTGACCCTCCAGCAGGTTTTTGGGGAAGTTAAGGGCTCAAGAGGAGATTACCCATTCTTCTCCCACAGAGCAGCTCAGGGGTGCAAACTGTCACCTCTGGGATTGCAGTGTAGCGTCTTACTACTAGGCTGCCAGAGCTCACTAAACATGTTATTAGTTGAAGTAATTATGGTATCCCATGAAACCATGTCCCTAAAATACCAAGTCAAGGAACCAGATCCCATGAAATATTTGCTTGGGAATAAGCAACCTCAACAATTACTCTTTTGTCTGTTTGTTTTTATTTTTGTTGCAAAAGCATATATCACAAAATTTATGGAAATTCAACTTTTTTGCAAGTACACAACCTCTTGACACCAGCTGTGTTTATTAGTGGTGCACTCTTGTTCTTAATCAATGTGATTTTTCTGTCACATCTTTGCATTCCATCCATATGTTACATATGAAATTTTATATTTGACCTCTTGTGATTAGATTATTTTGGTTACCATTGGTTTTTCATCAAACATTCTTCTAGTTGGTATAGCACTGGTCTGTGCATTGCTGTACAGAGGTAACTAGCGGTTGCTATGCTGCTGAACACTGTGACACTGATGTGCCGAATGTGGGAATGGTTACCCATGGTGGACAGTGTTTGCTGGAACTTCCCAACTAAAACAAACTTGGAAGTAGGAGTGGCATTCACTTCCAAAATGGTTTGCCTCTGGAAACTATGAACAGTGCTCAAGCCTTTTATTCATAGGGTCGCTATGAATCATCTATAACTTTATGGCATCTAACAACATCATCATCATCATATATAAATAAAATTTATGGATTTTTTAATTAATTTTAATGAACATTTACAGAAATTTTGGATTTCCATTCATTCATTGTTGCACTTTTCTCCCCGCCCACCCCCTCCCACCCCCAGTTTGCTCTTCTCTTTGAAAAATAAAAGAAAAATACCTTCATTGGTATACAATCCCCCCACACCCCACCACCCCCACTCTGAGTATACTCCACTCTGCAACCTTCATTCTGGACTCTTATGATAATCATAATACCCTATAATGTATTACTTTTAAACTGTTTTCTCCCTCATGCATTTCAATGCAGTATACATAATTTATCCAGTTTTTCTCATTCTTACCCCAACCCTGAAGCTCCATAAGGCAGGATTTCATTTCACATACTGACTACATTGAACTTTCATTAAAAATTTAATATAAAAATAATTTTTCTTAAGTTCTTTTTAGGTGTTTAAACATCAGAAATTGAAGACAATATTTTACACTATCCACAGTTTCACCAATTTTGTCTTCTATTTCACTGATTCTGTGTTCTATATTTTCAACTCTGTTTATGGGTCCCTTCATCATGTTGACAGCATCTGAAACCTTGGTCCTCGTATTTTGGATTGTAGTTTGTTTTTCCAGAGCCTCTAATGCCTTGTTTGTCTGATTTGCTTTGTTTTAGATAATTTTTTTAAGCTCCTCTTGGTTTTTGCTTGCAGTATCCTGTAATTCTTCAAGGTTTTCTTTTACCCATAAAAAAGATTTAATAATTATTCTTTTGAATTGTGCCAGAAAGTTCCATTAGATTTTCTGGCTTCAGGAAATCCATGGATACTGTGTCAATTTTGAGGAGACATCTTGCTTAGGACTTGTGTAGGATATGAAATAGCTTGCTTCTTATGTGACATTGCTATGGCAGAGTTTTTCATGCCTGAGGTGATAGCAGGTGGGACAACTACCCTGCCTGGGTTTCTCTCTGCACTTCAGATTCAAGAGAAGATTTACTTCAGTTCAGAGAGACAAGGCTCATGATTTAGCAGCCTCTTCTGCAAGACAACTGTTGCAGCTAGGCCAGTCTAAGGTGTTCTGTGCTAAAGGCAGTTAATTGACTGGACTTGAGGAGACCTAAAGCAAAGTGCAGGGATACAAGCAGGGTAGGCATGCACAAGAATGCACACAGGGCAGACGTGCCTGGAAACCTGAATGGAAAACCAGGAAGCCTTGGTTTTCCCCTTCAAGAACTGGGCACCAGCTGTCTCACTCTCTTCTGCTTGAGATTAAGAGGTCCCACATAGTCCATTCAAACATCAGTGGTCCCCACAAAGTACTTAACTAAAATTCCAGCTGCCCTACTTCCTTCCAGTGCATAACTTCTGGCAAATTTCTCCCAGCACCTTGCTCTGGCACACTGGTCCCTGTGTGTCACTCGTGGCACAGGCATCGTTCCTTTTATTGCCACTTCTATTTAACATTATACAGTAAGTCCTAGACAGAGCAATATGTCAAGAAAAAGAAATAAAAAAAATAATTCAAATTGGCAAAGAGGAATGCCACTACCTCTATTTGCAAATTATATAATCCTATACATTGTTATTGTGGTTGTAAAAGGTTTTTGAGTCAAAATATGTTCGAAACAACAATGAGAGAAGTCTGAATTTTTTCCATTCCCATAATGATAGAACAGAATGTAGAAACTACTGAATAATATCATTAATATCACATAATAGCAGAATACTGTTGAAGATCATTCAAAAATGACTAGAACAGTAAATAGATAAGGAACTGCCAGAAGTTTAAGCACAATTTAGATTTGGCAATGGCACCAGGTGTATCTTTGTTGATGCCAGACTAATCCTGGCTGAAAATAATGTCTATTTATGCTTTATTGACTATGAAAAGG
>NW_006399870.1:6229554-6230899 GCF_000299155.1 Elephantulus edwardii
TAAGGATTGATATTTTGAATAGCTTTATCTCACTTGCATCCACAATAAACACCTTTGGTAACAGCAGTCAGGAAATCAGGAGATGTATTGCACTAGGAAAGTCTGCAGTCAGGGATATCTCTAAACTATTGAGGAGCAACGACACCAATTTGAGAACTAAGGTGTGTCTGGTTTAGAGCCTGGTCTTTCCGATCACTTACTATGCTTCTGTGAGCTAAACAATGAATAAAGATAACAAAAGAAGAACTGAGGTCTTTGAGCTGTGATGTTGGAGAAGAGCACTCAACATCCCATGAACTTCCAAAAGAATAAACAAATATGTCTTGGAGATAGGGTAACCAGAGTTTCTTTGGATGCTTAAGCTTTGCCTCACTTACTTGGGGCATGTTGCTAGGAGAGGTCATTACTTGGAGTAGGACATGATGAAAGGCAGACAGTTGGGAAGGAGAGGAACACCTTTGATTATATGGATTGACACAGTGACTGCTGAAAAGAGCTTTAGTGTATCAAGAAGTGTGAGAATGACACAGGATAGAACAGAATTCAGATCTGTTGCTCATAGGGCCACTATGGGCCATAATGGACTTGATGACATCTAACAACAACAATAATAACAACAACAATGTAGCTAGAACTTTAGTAGATTTTAAGAGGCTATATATTGTACTTGGAAGCATGAGTGGCATCTACGTCCTAAACAACATGTCTCTGGAAACTATGAATTTTGATAAATGTCAACAGTTATAGAACGGCGGCTTTAGGCTTTTTGTTCATAGGATCTCTATGAGTCATGCTTGACTCAAAGAATCAACAATAATAACAGCAACAACAAGCTGGTGGATTTGAACTGCCCACCTTTGGGATAGCAGCACTACACCTTACCATGAAGTCTCCAGAGCTTTCTATGATCCTTTATATAGAAAATTCCAAGTATTCAGCAAGAAAGTTACTGAGTTTAATTGACAGAATCAGCAAGCGGCATCTCAATATACAAAAATCAGTCAGACTACATAAATGGAAGGATACCCTATGCTTATGAATTTTCCCTTTTTTAAGTGCTGCTTAGGCAATTGCAACTCATAATGACCTTAAGAATAATCAATATTAACCCTGCCCTATTGTGTGCCATCCTGACAATCTCTGACATGCTCAAGCCAAACATTGCAGTCATTGTGCCATTCCTCCTGTTGAAGGTCTTCTCTCTTCCTTAATTTACACTCAACCTTTCCAAGCATGGTGGTGTTTTTTTAAGGACTGGTCACTCCTAATGTATCCAAAGTGTATGGGATAAAGTTTCCCTGCTCTTGTCTCCAAAGAACTCCCTGGCTGCACCTTTCTCAAGACA
>NW_006399870.1:6233329-6252189 GCF_000299155.1 Elephantulus edwardii
TTGGTACCAGCAGTGAGGAGATCAGGAAATATATTTTGTTGGACAAATCTTCTGTTCTTAACCTCCCAAATTACTGAGGAACAACAATGTCAGCTTGAAGACTAAGGTGTGCCTGATTCAAGCTATGATCTTTTTTGTCACTTGCTATGCATCTGAAATCTGGGTAATGAAAAAGAATTAAAGAATTGATGCCTTTGATTTGGTGTTAGAGAAGAATACTGAATACACAATGAACTGCACAAAGAACAAAGAGATATGCTTTGCAGAAAGTGTAACCAAAATGTTCCTTGGAGGCAGAGATGACAAAGCTTTATCTCACATACGTGGACATGTTGCTATGACAGGTTATTCCTTGGGGAGGGATATCATGCTTGGAAAGGTGGAGGACAGTAAAATAAAGGAAGATGCTCAACATGATAGATTGATAAGTAACTGCAGCAGTGGGCTTGAGTGTGTTTATGGGAATAGAATAGGACAGAGTTCAAGTTTGTTGTTCATAAGATTGCTATTTATCATACTTGATGCAATGGCACCTAAGAAGAACAACTACCAAGAACTATCTAGAGGTACATTTCAATAGCAGTACAGATTCTGTCACCGTTCTTCAAAGAGATAGATGAAGTAATCACAAATTTTACATGAATGTAAAAAAAGTGGATAAGCAAAGAACAATAAACAAAAAAGAAAAACAAAATAGGAGTCCTTACAATTTCTGATCTCAAAACACAATAAAAATAATAAAAACAGCATGACAGTTGCACAACTCCACACATAGATCAATAGTGTATCGTTGATAACTTGGAAGTAAACCCATCCATCTACAGTCAACTGGTCTATGACAAGGAGATGAAATTCATTAAATGGGGAAAACACAGCTTCTTTAACAAATGGTGCTGACAAAACCAGATATCTATCTCAGAAAGTTAGAGCATAGTATCTCATATTATATTTTAAAAAGAAATCAAACTAACTCAAAGTGGACCTAGGAGTAAAGCCTAACTATAAAGATCATCAGAGGAAAAAAAAATTCAAGAAACCATAGTGAATTTAGGAGTGCTAATCTACAACATAAACAGAAAATCAAATATAATTAACTGTACAACCAGGAAAGGATAAGCTAGATTAGTGGGACCTTCTAAGAATTAAATTTCATATACATAAAACTTATTCCCCAAAAGCATAAAATGAGAAACTACACTGGGAAAAATATTTTCCAAAAATATATCTAACAAGAGACAATTATCTAAATTATTGAAAAGATAAAACAGTTCAACAAGATAAAGACTAACAACACAATTATAAAATGAGCAAAGAATATGAAAAGACACTTTATCAAAGACATTCAAATTGCCAACAATTATATGAACAAATGCATATTAACTTTTTTGTTGTTATTACATGCTCTAGAATCAACTACTACTGAACAACAGATTGGAACCTGAACTAACTTTTACTACTCTAATTTTCTCCACTATGCTCAAGTTCCTTCTTACAGTCAATGTGACAATCATGTCCTTGAAAGTTTTCTTCTCTTTCCTTGACCTTCCACTTTTCCCAGTGTTAAGTCTCTCTCAATAAGGGCAGGTTCCTTCTGACATCATAGGCAGTTTGTGAAACAAAATTTCAACATCTTTATCTCTAAGAAGCACTATAGTTGCACTTTCTCCAAGACAGATTTGTTTGTTCTTTTGGCAATCTGTGGACTCTTCAATATTCTTCTCCAACATGCAATTCAAAAGCATTGATTCTTCCTAGGTTATCCTTATTTTTTTCCCAGTATCTAGATGTATGTTGTTGTTGTTGTTATGCTCTGTCAGGGTACCTGTGACTCATAGTGACCCTATGTACAACAGCACTAACCCTTGCTCTATCCCTTGCCAATCTTATTGTCTCTGACACATCTATAACCATTATCCCAGTGACTGAATCAATCCATCTCATTAAGGGTCTTTCTCTCCTGTGCTGTCCTCGCACCATATCATTGAGAGTATTTCTCTCCTGTGCTGTCCTCCCACCATCCCAAACATGACATCCCTCTCCAAGGACTGATTCCTCCTTACAGCATGTCCAAAGCATTTCAGATGAAGCTTCAGAATCCTTGTCTACAAGGAGCAGACTGGCTCACCTTCTCCAAGATGAACTTTTTTTTCCTCCTAGCAGTCCATGGTATAGTCAATAGTCTTCTTCAGCTCAAAGGCATCAATTCTCCTTCTAACATCCCTAGTCATCACATAAGAAACAATTTGAAAGACCATAATTTAAACTAAACCTGTTTTGTCTTAATTTTAGTATGCTTACTTTTTTAGTACTTTGAAGAGATGCTTGACAGTATGTTTTCTTAATGCACCAAGTCCTTTGTTTTCTTGACTGCTGCTACTATGAAGGCTGAATATGGATACAAGGGGAAAAAATATTGACAGCGTCAATGTTTTCCCCAACTAGAATAATGTTGTGTATTAATCCAGTGGTGAGGATATTTTGCCTTCTTGTTGTTAAGTAAACTATATTAAAGACTGTAGTCTTTCATCTTCAGTAAGTGCTTCAAATCTTGTTCACTTTCTGCATAGTGGAGTGAACCTAGGGGGAGTGATTGTATAACAACGAAATAATTATTCTTTTACTTTTCAAAGAGAAGAGCAAACTGGGGGGTAGGTTGGTCAGGGAAAAAGTGCAACAATGAATGAATGGAAATCCAAAGTCTCTGTAAACTTTGATTAAATTTAATTAAAAAATATAAAAAAGAAAAGGCATCTTCTGTATAACACAGATTTTGATGGTTCTGCCTTCATTCCTGATGCCATATTCTTCTTCCTTTGTTTGCTCAGAAGACAAGTTGCATAGATACAGAGAAAAAATAAATTCCAACACACTCCTTTCTTGATATTAAGCCATGCTATGGTGTCTCATTGTTCTATACAAAGAACTGCTGCTTGGTCTATGTACAGTTTTGCATGAGCAAAGTATTCTGGGATTCCCATTCTTCTAGTTATTAGGGAAATGCAAATTGAAATTGCAATAAGATATCATCTTACCTCAGCTATAACAGCAAAATTCAGTAAGACAGTATGTAACAAATACCAGAGAGATTGTGAGGAGATTGGAACACTACAATACAAGGCTGGTGGAAATGTAAAATCATCCGATAACTATGAAGCAGTCTGGTGTTTCCTTAAAAATCCAGCAGTCCCACTTATATGTTGTTGTGTAATGTCAAGTCAGAAGTGACCAATAGCTGGCCCTCTAGCAAATTTTCAGAGACATCAAATCTCACAGGAAGATATTTCCATTTTTCTGGTGGATTTAAACTGGGTACCTTTGGGTTACCAGCACAACTTCTTATCACTAGGTCACCAGAGTGACCTAATAATCTCACTACAAGGTATAAATTAAATATATATATATATATGAGCTTGGACACGAACAGATATATGAACAAGAATGATTACTGCAGCATTATTTACAATAACAAAGAGATGAAAATGCCCCTGATTAATATGCCAAACAAATTTTCTCACCTCTTTTGGACTTAGAAAGAAAATTTTAAACTTGTTTCTACTATTTGGAGACTCAGACTGTCAAATCCATAAATAACCTTTCTTAATATTTCCTTAAAAATTATAAGACTTTTTATTACAGAATTGTCCCTTTACATATTTCCTGAAAAGGGCCTATTAATAAAAACCCTATTTTCACTGAGCTAATTCTAGTTTACTTCCCCAATGCCCCATTTAAAGATGATTTAACTCATTCCTTTGGCTGCTTAGATTGCCTGATGCTTAGATTGGGTGCATCTAGTCTTTCTCTTTTCTTGGTTTCCCTAGCTAGAAACAAATGTGCAGTTGTAAAAAGAATTTGCATTAAAATCATCCTAGCGTTAGCAAATTGAGCCAAAAGGGCTATCTATTTTGCTGGGAGATATGGCTTGAAAGCACCATGATTATTAAATAAGAAGACTCATACAACTCCTACATGTTGATCCAGTGCGGCACTGGCTGGGACCAAGAGAACAAGATGACAGTGTGTCATATGTTTAACCTTGACACAATTATCACATGTAGCTCTCTTGTATCTAGTGATACTTCTTCCCCATCTTCCTGAAAATTCAGTGTACTATATGACAAAATATGGTAGGTGCATCAACAATTAAGCTTTGTATATTAAATACTAAAAACAAGTGAAGAAATATTTGCTCAGCATCACAAAGGTAAAAATTTGTAACCCTATACTTTCATGTTTTCATGAAATTTACTTCCCAATTTCAAACATCTGCTAAATACATGCTTCAAGCCCCTGTTCTGCTATTTCATTTGCAGTATCTCATGAGATCTTTAAAGCAGATGCTTAAATATGTAAGGACATAGTTCATTCCAGACATTGACTGCCTAATAAGTTGTCATCTTGTTCTTTCCTGTCATTTGGCTAAGCAAGGAAGATTCCTTCGTTTTGGAGACTTGAATACTCACCCACACTCTTGCAACAATATAAAAGCAACAGAATATACTTATTTACCTGACAAACAGCTTAGAAATGATCTGAGAGTTTTCCTTTGTCAGTGCACCAACAGTGCTATTTATCACTTGCTGGAAATCACTGGATGCAAGAATTTCAAAAACCCACACACAGGAGTGGTCCTCAACATAACAAAAAATACCAACTATAGCTGTCAAAGAGATGTCAATTTAAAGCTGTTGTTTACAACTTTGTCTCTTGTTTTGCGGATTTTATACTGATATCCACAACATCCTGAACCTTATCTGACAAATTTGGTCTTCAAGCAAGTTCGATTTTGTTAAATATATTTATTGTTGGCTAGATACTTGTATTATGATTTCCTGTGGCCTTGAAATTAATATTGAGAATGTGTATGAGCTGCTGGATGGAAAACAATTTTGTTCTGTAAATTTTCACTCAAATTACAATAAAAGTTAATTAAAAGAAAATGTTTCCCTGTGACTCTCTCTTGATCCAACTCCTTACCAATTCTTTATTTTATGAAATTCTTTGATCCAAAACTCTCAAAGACAGAGCAATTAACATCTATTATCACATCACCAAAAAGAGGTGGACAATTACAGCTGCATCTATATTATTTTCAAGAAACAGTGATCCCCAACTCAGAGAATTAGAATGCTGGTGTTAAAATAAAGCAAATATTTAAACATAGTAGGATTCTGGATTCAGCAGTCAGACCAAGAATAACGAGGGGGGAAAAATGTTCACCTGACCACTTATTCCTCAACTCATATTCTTGTCTTGGGTGGTATTTTCTATAAGATGATAATTTTTCTTTTGTGATTTTAAAAAAGACATTAAAATCCCAAGATAATTGTAAAGTAAAAGACACATAGTTCGAATCCACAAGCTGCTCCACACGAGAAGAATGGGCATCTCCTCCCACGGGATTTACTACCTCTGAAAACCCACTGGAGGGTCAGCGATGAGTTGGTTCTGACTGAATGGCACACAACAGCCACAAAAGGAAATGTAGTAATGGCTTTTACTTCATGAACTCATCTTTGTTGTGTTCAAGAATTTTGATTGCTATTGTTGAGAAAATTAATTAAAAGTCTTAATTTTGGCATGAAAGACCATAAGAAAACTGTACTCCATATGAATTAGTCACTATCCCGAGAAATAAATACTTTCTTTCAATTACCTAGTATTTCTTTTTAAACTAATTAAAAAATGCATTCTATTCACGTTATTAGGGGTTTTTTAATAGAACTGGATATGAATTCAAGCTTCATCCCCCCCCCCGAGAACAATGTTCTTGTTATTCTCAATGATCTAATAAATTATTGTTAGAATATAATATGGTATTAATCATAAGTAGCTTTAAGGCATAACATGTTTAATTACAATCTTACTGTTACTATGTATTTATTGCAAATTATAGAATCCAATTCAAACTAACTTAAGAAGAGTGTGCTACTTGTTAGAAGAACACTACAAAACTCTTGTAACCACACTATGGGTTGGGGCCCTGGGTACAGCTGGCACTGGGAACTGAAGTGTTGTTACCAGGACAACACATCTTTTGTTCTTTGCTGTTATCTTTCACTCTTAATTTCTTTTTCCAGTGTGATAGGTTTATTATCTCTTGCTCTATATCAACTTTTCTTGTGGAAAGAACAAGATGATAAATGTGCACATTTTTATTTTTAAATGCTCACATTATCTGTGGTTTTAGTTTGAAAGTCTCAAGGCCAGTTTTCATTTTTATAAACTGCTCATCTTGCAATAATTTACTGTGGCAAAGGTGGTAGTGTCTAATACTATTTATATTAACACTAAATAACACAAGCACCTTTATTTTCAAAAGTAGACAGCTAGTGCCTCACAAAACTCAAATTCATTGTTGTTGAACTGGAACCAGCTCACACTAGACCCTCCATTGGTTTGTCAAGAGGCTGTAAATCTGATAGGAAGAGATTGCCTACCTTTTTCATGTGGAGCAATTGGTGAATTGCAAACACCTGCATTTGGATTTGCAGTGCAGTTTATTACCCACTAAGCCACCGAAGATCCCCAGATAATGACAATAAAACAAAATATCTGGTCTCAATGATCGTTATTGCTAATCAAGCAGATTTTTAAAAATATAAATAATGTGTTGAGAATCATCTAATAGGTAAGTAAAAATTCTGTACAATTATACACAAAGGGGCAATTATACACAAAGGGGCAATGAATGTGTAGGAAACATAGTGATGTATGTTGTAAGTGATTTCATTACTGAAAGATACGATGTATGCGTGTATCAGTTCATGGCCTTTAAGATGGTGGCATCTATTACCCTTTCTGTGGACATAGCTTCTTCAGTAATTCAGATCATACTCATCGATAAAAGAAGAAATTATTGCTTGAACAAATTAGGTAAATTGCTAAAGCAATGAGGTTAGTTAGAGGCAAGAATCAATTGTGACTTCAGAACCTGCCCTCTAATCAATTAATAAGAAAATACAGAGCTTTCTGACAGATGGCAATATTGAGAAAAATCTATGATTCTCTGAGGACAAGTGATATTTTCAATTTATGAACTACTTTCTTATAATAAATAAATATATAGACAACCCCTTTATCTTATTTTGATAGAAAGTACAGAGTCAAATTTACCACCCACTTTTATTACTGATCTAAGACTTCAAAAAGACACAAAACAGCTTCATCTTTCTTGGATACAGAATTAACATCCTTGGTATGATCAGTCAGGAAATAAGGAGACACATTGCAATGGGAAAATCTGCAGTTAGGGACCTTTCCAAATTATTGAGGAGTAGTGATGTCAGTTTGAGGACTAAGGTGTGTCTGATTCAGGCCATGGTCTTTCCATAGCTTTATATCGGAGACCTAGACAATGAATATGGATGACAGAGAAAGAACTGATACTGTGGTGTTGGAAAAGAGCACTGAACATTCCATGGATGACCAATAAAACAAAAAGATATGTCTTGGAAATGGTGCAGCGAGAGTAATCTTCAGAGGCAAGAATGATGAGGCTTCACCTAACATACTTTGGACATATTGCTAGGAGGTGCTATTCCTTGGAGAGACATGATGTTAGGAAGGGTGGAGGGTTGTCAAAGGAGAGAAAGACCCTCAACCAGGTGTATTGATGAGGTGACTGCTGCAAAGGGCTCTTGTGTGTTAGGAAGTGTGAGGATGGCATAGGACAGGACCGGTTTCAGATCTTTTGTTCATAGGGTCGCTATGAGCCGTACTTGATTCAATGACACCTAACAGTAACATTATAAATTTTATATAGTTGTATTTTCTTTATTATTCTTCTCTTGATATGTATTTATTTTATTGTATAACAGCATAGAAATTTCTCCATAATTCCACAATGAGAAATAATAGTGAAAAAAGAAGGCTGCTTTTAGAGAACTAAGTATCTCATGGAAATTGTTTCTTTTGTAGTTCAGAGTCATGAATTCATGAAACATCACAGCTAATGAATCTAATGACAAGTTTGGTAATTCTGTTATACCTCTTCCTTGGCTACACATTGTTGTTGTTTACCACTGAGTCAGAACTAAACCATAGCTGACCCTCCAGTGGGTTTTCAGAGGCGCTAATCACCCAGGGCAAGACTGCTCATTCTTCTTCCTTGGAGCAGCTGGTGGATTCCAAGCACATGCCTTTAGGATTTCAGCACAGTTACTTACCACTATGTTCTTTTAACAACTGTCTGTAAGGGATCAAGGGACATTATGTTTGGAAAGGTCAGGAAAATAAAAGAAGGTCCTCAATGAGATAGATTGACACAGTGACTTCTGAAATAGGCTTAAGTGTGTCAGAGATGATGAGAATGGCACAGAATAGGACTTGATAGTTTCAGGTCTGTCACTCTGAATTTTACCCAACTCAATGACACCTAACAATAACAACTTAAGGGATAAAATTAATAAGAATTTGAAAGACTAGATAAGGACGTTAGGAAGACAGTAGAGCTGTGCTAAATTTTGGAAGAACAACTCAAGTAAGGAAGAAGAGAATGGATGCATAACTGAAATAATTCAAAGTCACTAAATGGTGCATAGAGAAAATGCTGTGCTAGTGCAAATTTTGCTTTGCACATCTCAACAGCAATAAAAAAAAAAACAACTAAATAAACCTTTTTCCTAAAAGAGATATATTAAAGCACCACTTCAATTAGAAGAATAGCATAGGGACTAAGCAGCACTTTAGAAGGAATTTGGCATTTCCTCAGAAAGCTGAGCTTAGAAATTTCATATGACCTAGCTCTTCCACGGCTTAGAATATACCCCAAGAAAATGTGAACTGATGCATAGATGGAGACTTTCACACCAATGTTCATATGAGCGTTATTCACCATCACAAGAACATGAAAACATTTCAAATGTCCAAATACAATCAAATAGATTGAGAAATTATGGTGCATTCACACGACGGAATATTATGCAGCATGCAGGAGTAATTATTTTGTAAATCAGTACCTGGACTGCAGAGCATTATGCTAAGCGAACTAAATCAGTACCATAAGGACAAATACTGTATAAGACCATTATTGTAGAATGTGTATGAGGATCCAAAGGTGGAAGGAGAAAGCAGAGAGGTGAAGATGGGCAGGAGGTGGGGGGTTAAGGGTGGGGGGACTAATCATAAGGTCACCCCAATTTGGTGGGTGGAGGCAGGCATAGGTAAAGGAAATGGGAAATATCTGGTGTGAAAAACAATGTATGTGAACTTTGTAAGTAAACCATTATAAAATAAATTAAAAAAACAGAAAGGACTGAACAGCAGGTGTACATTTATTTCCCTCCTTATCCCAGGAGGAAATGTAGTACAGACCAGAGGTAGAATTTCCATATTCAGGAAGTCATGAAATAAAAAGAAAAATATTTGTCCGACTGGTTCTTGCTCTATGTATAGATTTTGCATGAACACAAATGAGTGTTCTAGGATTCCCATTTTTCTCAATGTCAGTCATGCTTTGTGATTATCCACACAGTCAAATGCCTTTACATAATCAATAAAACACCAGTAAACATCTTTCTTGGTATGTTTTCTGTTTTCAGCTGAGCAAAAAAGCGTGGTCTTACAGGGGCATGAATGTCTCTCTGAAACGGCCAGAGAGAATAAGATTAGCCCAGCCCTTCACTACCTCAGAGCAGAAAGCAGGTAGAGCTCATAGCCCAGCCCCATGTTGCCTGTAGAGCCCTACCAACAGCAAGAAGTTAATTTGGTTTTGACTCACAAACTCACAGTTGTGGTACTGAAAATGAGGTTTATTAGGGAAGTAAATTGGAGGGGGGAGGCTAAGAATATCACCCCAAACTAGATCTTTCCCATTTCCTTTACCCCTCCCTCCAGAAAGAGACCCTCAATAACCAAAGCACTATTGAAAAACAAAAACTAAGTGGGAGGCATAGCACTCCCTGACCTCAAAACAGCAGTAGTAGCCAAAATAGCATGGTACTCTAGAATGACAGACACATAGATCAACAGAACAGAATTGAGAGCCCAGAAATGCACTATCTATGGTCAACTGGTATTTTACAAGGATATAAAACCTATCAGATGGGGAAATGACAACCTCTTCAACAAATGGTGCTGGCAAAACTGGATTGCTACCTGCAGAAACCTGAAACAGGATCCACATCTCACACTATACACAAAAAATCAGCTTAAGGTGTATCAGAGACCTGAGTGTAAATCCCAAAACCATAAAGTTCATCAGAGACAAACTGGGATCAAGCTTAGAAGGACTAGTCTATGGTATAAAGATCACTTTTTAAGGAACAAGATCAAAAAATCTCCAATGTGACATCAAGAAAGCAAAAATGCTAGCCACTGGACTAATAGGTAACATCATGTAGACAGAGAAAATATTTGAGTTGTCAATGATTTAATTTTACTTAGAACCACAATCAATACTCTTAGTAGTAACAGTAAAAAAAATTAGTTTTATTGGGAAAACTGCTTTCAAGATCTTCTACAAACTCCTAGAGTCAAAACATTAGTTCAAAGACGAAAGAGAATCTGATCTTTTTAATTACTTCCTGTATATCTGTAAGCTGGGCAGAGACTAAAGATAAAGATAAAAGAAGAAAAATTGATGCCTTTGAATAGTGTTGTTGGTGAAGAGTACTGAATACCTCATGGACTCCAGCAGAAAGAAATCTGTTTTGAAAGAAGTGCAATCAGAGTCTTCTTAGAGGCAGAGTGGTGACATTTCATTTCACTTATTTTGGAAACATTTTAGGGTACCTTAGTCCTTGGAAAGAGACATCATGTTGGAAATGCAGAAATCAGTGAAAGAAAGGAAGAGTCTCAGGGACATGGATTGACACAGAAACTATGACAACAGGTTTCAGCAGGATAGAGGATGATGCAGGATAAGGTGAGGTTTTATCTCCTGTACACAGGGTTGCTATGATTCCTAGTCATCTTGAGAGAACCTACAACACTCATCAGACAATAAATTAAATTGTTATTATAAATGAGAAATTGAACTTATCTGCATTTTTATTCTTACTTACAATGTTCACCAATTCTCTTTAGGGAGCTTAGCGAAAAAAAAAATAGAAGTCATATAAAGTTAATGTCACTTAAAAGGTGAAAAGAAAAGATGACATCAAATTTAGTACTAGACTTTTAAAATAGGGAGAGACAGACACCTCAAATTGAGAATATTATCTTTTTTCCAAGGAGACTTCACTTTCATATAGATGTTTAAAATACATTCCCAGAAACTTTCAGAGCAAAGCAAATTAAATGAGGGACACTTGCATTATCATCTTTGTAATATAATATTACAAGTCTTTCTTTAGCAATATTTTAAGACCTCTTCTAAAATATACAAGGGTAATCATTAATTATCCTTCCTTTTTTGCCCCCTTCTGGTGACTAAATAAAGTAAAAAGATTAAATTGCTGAAGAAAAGATCTGATTTAGAATTTCATGAACTTACAGGTTAAACAATACAACTTTCAAGGTTAGCTCAGCTATAGCTAATTTATAATACTTTTCTTTATATGGTATATAATATATATTGATTACATTTAAATATAGAATTTTAACTTACATGAGATCTCTCAGATCTTCTCTATTTTATGTATCATTCTCAGGTTGGGGTTATACTAGCTAAATCACTATCTTATCAAATTTCTACCTAGAATTTGTCTTACCAAATGTATTTCAAAATCTTTCAAATTCATTCATCCAAAGATAATATAAGGCTGAAAAATGTATGAAATAAAGTTCAAATTAATAAAAAAGAATGCACTTACTGGTCTGATGGAGACTGATAAAACTCCTGAGATTTTAATGCTTTTACACCTGGATCTGAAAGTAGAGCTTTCAAGGAAACATGCAGGCCCATAAGTGCCACATAAGAAGAATGAATTCCTCATAAAAACTGAGACCAAAAGGACAACATTTGCCTCCTAGAAAAGCTCAAAATCTGGAATGGGCATGAAAGAAGAATGAATGAGTATGGGGAACCCAAGAAGAAAGTGAGGCGAATGATGTTATGTGAGGGAATTGCAACCAATGTTATAAAGCAAAATGTGTATAAGCTGTCAAAAGGAACAATAATTTGCTCTGTTAATTTTTACCAAACCACAATTAGAAAACAAACAAATAAATATAATAATAATAACAACAACAGCAGCAAATATGGTTCTCATTTCTTGTGCCAGCTGTTAAAGGAATTATGAAGATAAGTAACATACCACAACTGATTATCAGAGTGAATGTGAGAATTGGCATGCAACACAAGGCAGCATGCAATACAGTTGTTGCAGAGAGATAAGGAAGACATTTCTTGTCGAGGTCACCAGGAAATACGTAACAGAGGTTAAGTGTTTGAGCCTGGGGCCTGGAATTATGTGTATCCCACACATAGTAGAAGTCTCCTGGTGCAAGGTAACACCTAGCACATAATAAATGAGTGCTCCTTAAAACATTTTATTGGATGGATGATAAAGAGGTAAATATATTTTGACAAGTAATGTATGAAGTAAATCTAAAAGGCAGGACAAACGAGAACAATGACAGTTTGTTTTTAAATGAAGAGGAGATTGGTAGGACATACATTTGGAAAAGTGGACAGGAATAAGATATTTAAGGCCTTGAAGATGGAAATACTTCTGTTTTACATGCTTTGAACATATTACCGAAAGGACTAGTCCTTGCAAAAGGATATCATGCTTGGCAGAGCAGAGGATCAGTGAAAAAGGAGAGGACCCTCATGGGAGTAGGGCACTACCTACCTGGATCAAAGAGTTCAGATACAGAAATAACAATGTGGTGGTGTAGGACCAAGAAGTGCTTTGTTCCATTTTATATAGAATCACTATGCATTAAAAGTGACTCAATAGCACCCAACAACAATAACATATTGTGTTAGACACATAGTATCTATTCTTTGGTGCTTTAATTTTTAATTTAATTTTAGCAAATAGTTCTTTTAAATAGAATTATGGTGAAAATTATATATATGTGTGTGTATATATATACATATATATAAAAAACAAGCAACAAAACTTACCTAACAGATTTTCTGAAAGACTTGGAGGCCCAGTGAGGTCAAGAGAGAGTTGGCATCAGAACCCAGGTGAGTTGCAGACCAGGCACAAGGCCCTAACTTCCCACTTTACATGACAATGTACTATACACGACAGATAATCTTCCACATTGAACCTAAACATCTTCAATTTAATTTTAAAACATGAAATGCAACTGCTTTTCAAGCATAAAAAACTTTAGGAGATGCTCAAGTCAGTATTTGCCTCTCAAGTATAAAGTTCTCCGTGTCTAAATTGAACCTTGTAGCTGAAGCTTAGGATAATTTTATGAGAAACTAAAACTGGAATTTAAAACTTAAGTTTCATAAAACTTCACTTGTAGGTCTTAAAACATTAATTATAAAAAATTATGATAATTAGATGCTATCTATTTAATGCCTACTGCATGCAGAGCAGTGCCTGTCTGGGTGGACAAACTACAGGTTCACATCTATCAGGCTTGAATCCTAGTTCCTCCACTTACTATCTGTTCCTAGATAATCTGCTGCTCTTCAAAAGACAAGTTACTTGACTTTAAAAAATGAAGGTAAGGAAACTTACTTTTCGTGTCTTCTGAGGATAAGATACAATCTGTTCTCTGCTTACCACATAAAGATAATGAAAGGCCCCAGTCTGAAGAAAAAAAAAAAATAGCCATAGCTAGGGAGACAAGGCATGTAAAAAGTTAATTAGTGACAAGATTAAAATACCACTTTTAAACAACAATAGAAAAGATGTCACAACGCTTTTTAAGAATAAGTGTCAAATGAATTCTATGTAAGTAAGAATTCAAGAAAGGAAAAATCAATTAAGATTGAGAAGTCTATCCCATTTAACACTGCTCAGGAAATTTTTTAACATTTTTAACAACTGCTTAGGAAATTTTTAACTGCTTACTTGAAACATTGTGGAATATCAAAGAATACAGCCTTCAATATGGATTGCATCTTAATGTCAAGAACACAAAGATGCTTAGCACTGGACTGATAGACAACATCATGACAGACGGAGAAAAGAACGAACTGTGAACAACTTCATCTTACTTGGATGTACAATTAACACTCTCGGTACCAGCAATCAGGAAATCAAGAGATGTCTTGCACTGGGAAAGTCTGCAGTTAGGGGCCTCTAAATTATTGAGGAATAATGATGTCTGCTTGAGGAGAAAAGTGTATTCAGACCATTGTCTTTTCAATCACTTGCCATTCATCTGAGAACTGGATGATGAACAAGGATGACAGAAGAAGAATAGATGTCTTTGAGCTGTAGTGTCAGAAAAGAGGAGAGGACGTCACCAGAGTACTCTTTGGAGGCAAAGAAATGAGGCTCTGTCTCACATACTTTGGGCACGTTGCTAAGACAGACTATTTCTTAGGGAAGACATCTTGCTTATAAAGATGGAGGGTTGGGGAGGGAGAGGAAGATCCTTGACCAGGTGGACTGACACATTGATTGCTGCAATGGGCTCTAATGTGTCCAGAAATGTGAGGATAGCACAGAATAGGACAGGATTCAGATCTGTTGTCCATAGGGTCACTATGGGTTATACTTGTCAGCATTTAAGGGCAACAACTCTTGAGGAAAACCTCTCACACAAAGTGAACTCTTCTAAGTTCTCTCAGAAGGCACTCTTACTTTGTCTTATTGACTTCCAGTTAGTTAAGTACATTATTCCTAATCAACTGTAAATCTTAAAATAGCATTCAGGCCATGGTGTCCCAGAGTATGTTCCACTGATTATGTGTTTGGTTACAAGTGGCAAAAAAGGAATTCAGTCCAGTCTTTTAAACATGAATCTACTGGCTCAATAGCTAACAAAATCCACGGGTGTAATTCCTGGTACCTGGTGCATTGGCCCCATGGAATTAAATGGCTTCTTCAGAGCTTCTTAGTTTTTGTTTGTTTGGGTTTTTTGTTTGTTTTTTATGGAAATAAAATTTTTATTATATATTGTTTTACTTGCAAAGCTTGCTTTTCACATCAGATTCTTCCCATTTCCTTTACCCATTCCTCCCTCCACCCATTAAATAGTGTGATTCTATGATTAGTAACCCCAGCCTCAGCCATCCTCACCTCTCTGTTCCCACCCTTGCATCCTTGAATCCTCATATACATTCTACAATAATGGTTTTATACAACATTTGTCCTTATGATACTGTCTGAGTTTATTTAGAATAATGCTTTCCAGTTCCTCTCAAGTTAGGTAGTAATTTACAAAGTCATTGCTCCTGTATGCTGTATGGTATTTCGTCATGTGACTGCACCATAATTTCTCAATGTTTTCAAGTGTGGTTTGACTTTTGGGCTGTTTCCATGTTCTCGAAGTGGTAAATAAGAATACTATGAACATTGGTATACAAGTCTCCATTTGTGCCTCAGTTCTCATTTTCTTGGGATATATTCCAAACAGTGGAATAGCTGGGTCATATGGAATTTCTATGTTCAGTTTTCTTAATTTTTATTTGGTTTGGTCTTTTAAAAATATATTTGCTGGTATCGTCACTGTTCCCCCCAGAGCAAGTTGCTTTACATGGTGGCAGGTTTCAGTGTCTATCATCTGCACAACTGCTACTCCTGTCTTAGCAATAGTCTTTTTAAGAGTTCTGCCCCTGTTGATCATAGGCTCATGTCTGTGGGAGCACATGAGTCATGTTCCCTTTCAAAAAATGAGGAAAGGATTCACTAGAGGAAAAGATTTAAGTTAACAAAATAGTGGTAGAGTATATTTTATGAAAAATTCTACTAATTTCTGTTTATGAGTAGATACAGGGGGAAAGTAGGAAAAGAAATGTTGATTTAGTAGTGTGTTCCTCAACTCATTGGCGGAGTGTGTATGTAACTCACTCTGGGAGGAGCAAAAAAGAGAATTAGTATGTGATCAACAACTTTTCTCCTGAAGGGAGAATCATGCAATCTCCTCAGGCCTGGGGGAAAGTAATACTGATGAGTTCTTGTATTAATTTTTGTCTTTTTTTTTTTAAATTGTGGTCTTAATGAATACTTACAGAAAAGTTGGGTTTTCTTTCATTCATTGTCCCACATTTCCCTCCCTTCCCCCTCCCCAGTCCACTTCGCAATGCACCTCTTCTTTCAGATTGTTGTCATACATATAATATAATGTAATCATACATTCTTTTCTTCCTCTTATCTATTCCAACACAGTGTTCATTATCCAACCATTCTTTTCCTATTATTTCTTAATTTCTTGTTATGTTATAAATACGCTTGAATTCTCTGAAGGTTTGAGTAACCTATTGCAGATTCTTCTTTGTCTCTGAGACATCATTCCCGGGCATGTTGCAACCCATACCACACTCAAGTGACTACAATTGTAGAGGTGTAGAGGTTGTGGAAATTCACATGTTTCTGGTCCTGTGGCTTTTATTTGATACCTGTTGCTTGTCCAATTTCTTTTCTGACTTCCAATTATTTTCACAATTATTATCACAAATTATTATCACAATCTTGCTTGTTTTGCCCTTGTATTTCAAATGTGTGTCTGTGATAGTAAGCCCCACACCTCATGATATACTCCAGAATTGCTGTATCAGTGAGCCAGAACCAGGTATGCAGGATTTAATGCTTGGAACTGAGGAGGCGAATAAGCTGACCATAGAGAACAAGGCTGGCAGGCCCAGGCGTAGATGTAGTTATCCTTCCAAACACAGTGTGTGAGTGACCAGGGTTGTTGCCAGAATGAGTGGCCAGGGGCAGACTGTTTTATTCAGAATTTGGCCGGTATAAGACCTTCCTACTCTGGAAAAGAAAGAAAACCTACTGACTGGGGAAAAACATTTGACAGTACCATTTCAGATGAGGGTCTCATATAAAAATTTTACAGAATCCAACAGGGCCTCTACAAGAAAAAAACCGATAATCCAATTGCAAAATGGGCAAAAGACATGGAAATACTTTACACAGAGGAAGATATTTGGATGGCCAGCAGACACACGAAAAAATTCTCAAAAACCACTGGAAATAAGAGAGACACAAACTAAAACCACAATGAGAGACCATCTCACCCCAATAACACTGGGAAAGTTTAACAGGACAGCAAGTAATAAACTTTGGAGAGGATGTGGCAAGATAGGAAATCTTATACACTGTTGGGTTGGTGAGATTGTAAAATGGCCCAATCGTTCTGGAAGGCAGTTTGGTGTTTCCTAAAAAAACTGAACATAAAAATTCCACATGACCCAGCTATTCCACTACTTGGAATATAACCCAACAAATGTTAGAATTGAGGCACAAATGGAGATCTGTCCACCAATGTTCAGAGCAGCATTATTCACCATTGCAAGAAAATGGAAACAGTCCAAATGTCCAACCACAATCGAATGGATTGAGAAATTATGGTACATTCACACGATGGAATATTAACCAGCATGCAGGAGCAATGATTTTGAAAATTACTACCTAACTTGGGAAGGATTGGAGAACATTATGTTAAGTGAACTAACTGAGTCCCATAAAGATAAATATTGTATAAGATTATTATTAGAGAAATAGATAACTAGTAAAACATATATGAGGATCCAAGGAGGGAAGGTGGGAGCAGAGGGGTGAGGATGGGCAAGGGTCACACAACTTGATTGGGGGAGAAAAGGGTGAGTAAACAAAACGAGAAAGATCTGGTGTGAAAGCAATGTATATGAGTTTTGTAAGTAAATCAGTATAAAATAGAAAAAAAAATATTTAAAAAAGGAAAAGAAACAACTTTTATACTCTGGCATAGCTATCGAGGTATGTAATAATTGGTGTATGACTGAGGGAATGTACTCTCAGTTATGCTTACAATTGGGACAAAGGTAGGGTCCTCCAGAAGGTGAAGGACTTGGTGCTGCTGGTCTGCCCTTACCTCAGTGTGCAGATGAGCTTAACGAAAAACAAACTCAGACTAGGAGAGAACAGTGGGTTCTGTTGCTAGTGCTACTAGGTCCAGCACCAGATGTCTCCTTTGGATGGCATTATATTCCCACATATAACTTATCACAGGCTAGTCAACTTCTACAGCAAAGCTTGGAGTCTTCTTGGCCTGTTGTATGAGACAACCTTGCTATTTTGCCTCTGGAGGGATAAAAGACATTCCTGGCAGAGTGTAGAAGTGAATTTTCTATAGGGATCAGAGGAAACATGACATTCTGATTCAAGAGCCACTCATCCCAACCCTTCAGAAAGGAATGACTAAGCCTCTACTTTCTACCCAACATTGTACTTGACTTTAGATTCCAGGATGGGCTTGGTCTAACCCTTAACTTTAAGGGACTTTCTGTGTAATTTGTGAGACAGAACCCTCACTGCTGAAGAAGCCATGTGATAACAGGGATTAAATAAGAATGCTTATGCTTATTTGGAGGCCAAATGATTGACTTTTGTACTATCAATTATTTATTTATTGTGTATTTTGTTGTTTGTCACTGTTTATTTGCTGGCAACCAACAGAAACACCCTGGTGAGGGTAAGCATGATAAAAACGCACTACTCCGGGAGCAGTCCAGAGAGTTGATCCAGCTCAATTTTATTGGAGGCTGCAGTGCACTTGTATATGAATAAGTAAACAGGAAGACAGGATAGGGTGGGCTTACAGACATGGGACATGCAGATTGGTTAGGAGAACCTCAGCCTCGGGCAGACTACTCCCAGCTGAACAGATGCGGCAGTCATCTGTCCAAGTGGCAAGCTTTCTTAAGCCAGTATGGCCAAACGCAAGAGAGCTTTTTCTACCCAGTATTAAAGGCCGTTGGGAGGCTTGCACTTATCTGGAGTTAGGTGTTTTGTCCTGGCCAGAGGCCCTCCATTCCTCCCCAACATTTCCCAATAGTTGTT
>NW_006399870.1:6253629-6314616 GCF_000299155.1 Elephantulus edwardii
TGGAAAGAATATACAAAGGCATTGTATCAAAAGAAGTGACAGAGAGTGAAACATTCCATGAAGAAACATCTGATTAAGATCCAATAGTAATAAAGGAGAAATTTAAGCTGATTTCTCCCCTCTTTGTATTTTCTGTGCTCTAGTGAAATATTCAGTCTATTGTGGCATGATATGGTCTTCTTTCTGTCTTTTTAATGACCTTTTGTATTCATAATGGATGATATTCTTAATATCCTCCCACAGCTTGCTAGTCTTCACTTATTAGTGTTAGAGTCCTCAAATGTGTTCCTGAGATTATTTTTAAACTCAGGTGGAATAGACTCAGTATTAAACTTTGGTTCTTGTGTATTTAATTTCATTTCCTTTAGTTTCAGTTTGGATTTGCATAGAAGTACTCGATGGTCTGTTTCACAATCAGCACCTGGCCTATTTTTTCACAGCTGACATTGAGCTTCTCCAACGATATTTTTCTGTTTATGTATTTTTTCTGTTCCTGTGTAGATCATTAAGTGAAGTCCATGTGTATAGTTGTAATTTGTGTTTCTTAAAAAGATATTTGCAGTAAGAAATCATTGATTTTAGAGAATTCCATCATTCTATCTTGAGCCTCATTTCTGTCACCAAGTCCATGTTTAACAGCTGCTGATCCTTCTCTGTTCCCAACTTTGGCATTCCGGTTGTCCATTATTGTTAATGCATCTTGGTTGCATGTTTGATAGATTTCCAATAGCAAAAGTTGGTAGAAGTCCTCTGTTTCCTCATCTTTAACTCTGGTTGTAGGTGCATATATTTGAATGATGGTGGTATTAACAAGCCTTCTTTACATGTGTATGGATATAATCCTGTCTCTCACAATATTGTACTTCAAGATGGACCTAGATAGGGTCTTTTTAGCTATCAATATGACCCCATCTTCCCACACTGTTCTTTATTTCCAGCGTAGTAGATCATATCATTGTCTGATTCAAAATGTCACATGACAATCTCTTTCATTTTGTCAATGTCTGTTGTTGTTATGCGCCATCGAGTCACTTGCAACTCATAGTGACCCTATGTACAACAGCCCTAAACTCTGCTCTGTCGTGTGCCAGTTGTACTGTCTTCAACACACCCATCCCAATTATCCCAGTCACTGAATTAATCCACCTCATAAAGGGCCTTCCCCTCCTGCGTTGTCCCTCCACCCTACCAAGCATGATGTCCCTCTCCAAAGATCGGCCTCCCTTTACAACATGTCCAAGGTATGTTAGATGGAGCTTCAGAATCCTTGCCTCCAAAGAGCCACCCGGATTGTTTTCCAGGATGAATCTGTTTTCCTAGCAGTCCATGCTACCCTCATATCAATTCTCCTTCTATCCTCTTTAGTCACTGTCCAACTCCCTGATGCATAACAAGTGATATCAGACACACTTTAGTCTCCAGAGAGACACCATTGCTCTTCAGAACTTTGGAGAGCTCCGTAACAGCAGACTTTCCCATCGCAATACATCTTTTAATTTCCTGGCTACTGGTGCCGAGAATGTTGACTGTGGAGCCAAGCAAAGAAAGCTGTGAGCAATCTCAATCTCTTCACCATCCATCCTGATGCTGCCAACTGGCTCAGTGGTGAGAATCTTTGTCTTCTTGACATTGAGCTTCAGTGCATATTGGAGGCTGCAGTCCTTGACCCTCTGCAGCAAGAGCTTCAGGTCCCCCTCAGTTTCATCAAGCAGGGTTGTGTGATGTGCATAAGGCAGACTATTGATAGATTTTCCACCCATCTTAACCCCACATTTCTTCTCATACAGCCCAGCTTCGCAGATAATCTGTTCTGCATACACGTTGAAAATATATGGAGACAGGACACATCCCTGGCGTACAACCTTTCCAATTTTGAATCATTCAGTGTTTCCTTGCTCTGGTCTGATGACTGCCTCTTGGTCCACGTATAGAATGATCAAGTGTTCTGGGATTCCCATTCTTCTTAGAGTCAGCCACAGTTTGTTATTATCCACACAGTCAAACACCTTTGCATAGTCAATGAAACACAGATAGACATTCTTCTGGTATTCCTGGCTTTCAGCTAAGATCCATCTAACATTGGCTACAATATCCCTAATACCACGACCCCTTCTAAACCCAGCCTGGACTTCTGGCAGTTCTCTGCTGATGTGCTGTTTCAGTCATTTTTGGAAATATGAAAGTTAAGCCTCAGATGTCATTCCTGCTAGCCTAATCTAAGTGTGCTCTATTGTACATAGGGTTTTAGAAAGCCTGTTACTTCGTAAGTGGATAGCCAATCGTTCTTTCTAGTCTGACTATATTTGGATGTTCAGCATTAGAGCAATATTTGACAGACAAACATTTTACTCAAAAGAGTTGATTAGAGACCTGTCTTTCTCCATGACACAATTAACCGAGTAGATATCGGTCCCGTCTACCTTCCTTTGGTGTACCCACCCCACGCCGTTAGCATCAAGTTCATTTCCACTCATGTTCTTGTTCTTGTTATATGCCGTTGAATAGCCTGCGACTCATAGTGACCTTATGTACAATAGCTTTAAACCTACTCTATCCTGTGCCAATATTATTGCCTCTAACACACCTACCCCCATTACCCCTGTCACTGATTCAATCCATCTTATAGAGCGTCTTCCTCTACTGCTCTGTCCCTCCATCCTTCCAAGCATAATGTACCTCTCCAAGGACTGGCTCCTCCTTGCAAAATGCCCAAAATATGTCAGACGAAGCTTCAGAATCCTTGCCTCTAAGGGGCAACCTGGTGTAACCCTCTCCAGGGTGAACATGTTCATTTTCTTAGCAGTCCATGGTATAGTCAATACTTTTCCCCAACACTACAGCTCAAAGGTATCAATTCTCCTTTCATCATCCCTAGTCATTGTCCATATAGCAACTGATTTCAAAGACTATGGCCTGTATCAGGTGCACCTTAGTTTCTAGGCTGACATTGTTTCTCTTTGGTACTTTAGAGAAGTCTTTAACAGCAAACTTTCCCATTGCAATACATCTTTTAATTTCCTGGCTGTTAGTGCCAAGAGTGTTGATTCTGGAGCCAAGCAAACTAAAGCTGTTAACAATCTCAATCTCTTCCCCATCCATCCTGATGCTGATGATCTCTCCAGTAGTGAGAATCTGTTTTCTTGATACTGAGCTTCAATCATTTTGAAGACTGCAGTCATTGACCTTCTGCAGCAAGCACTTCAGATCCTCCTCAGTTTCAGCAAGCAGGGTTGTGTCATCTTCATAACACAGATTGTTTATGAATCTTTATCCAATCCTGATGCCACACTTCTCCTCATAGAGCCTAGCCTCCCAGATAATCTGTTCTGCTTATAGGTTGAAAAGATATGGAGATAGGACACATCCCTGGCATATACCCTTCTTGATTTTGAACTATGCAGTGTTTCATTGTTCTTTCCTGATGACTGCCCCTTGATCCAAGTATAGGTTTCTCATTAGCACGATCAAACATTCTGGGAAATCCAGTCTTCTCAGAGTCAGCCACAATTTGTTATGATCGACACAGTCAAGTGCCTTTGCATAATCACTGAAACACAGATAGCCTTTCTTCTGGTACTCCCTACTTTCAGACAAGATCCATCTAACATTAGCTACAACATCCCTAGTACCACAACCCTTTCTAAAGCCAGCCTGCACTTCTGGTCATTCTCTATTGATGTGTTGTTTCAGTAGTTTTTGGATAATCTTCAGCAGAACCTTGCTTGCTTGTGATATCAATGATATTGTTTGATAATTTCCACACTCTGTCAGATCACCTTTCTTTGGAATGGGAACAAAGTCCACTCACTTGGACAAATGGTTGTCCTCCATATTTCTTGGCATAACTTGGTGAGGGCATCATCTATTAATTGGAAATTGTCAATTGGTATACCATGAATTTCTGGGGCCTTATTTTATGACAATTCTTTCAAAACAGCTTGTACTTTTTCTTTCCTCACCACAGGCTTTTGCTCATATGTTGTTTCATGAAATTCTTCTCTGTCCGCTTTTTGGTACAATAGCTCTGTGTACTCTTTTAATTTTCTTTTAATACTTCCTGAATCATTTAATATTATGCCCAAAGCATCCTTAAGTAAACTAGAGGCTTGAATTTGTTATTCAGTTCCTTGAGCTTAAGAAATGCTGAGCAAGTTTAGCCTCTTTAATTTTCTGATTCCAGATCTTTTCACATTTCATTGTAATACTTTATTTTGTTTTTCCCCACTGCCTTTTGAAATATTCTGTTCAGCTCCTTAATATCTGGATTTCTGCCTTCTGCTTTTGTTTCTCTGTGCTCTTGTGCAATACTCAGAGTCTCTTCTGACATTCATTTTTGTCTTTTCCTTCTCCTCTCTTTGTAATGACCTTTTGCACTCTTCCTGGATGATATTCTTGATATCCTTCTATAACTCATCTGGTCTTCATTCATTAGCGTTCAAGGCCATCCTGAAATGATTTTGAAATTCAAGTGGGATAGACTCAAGGTCATACTTTGGTTCCCATAAATTTTATTTAATTTTCCTTAGCTTTAGCTTGAACTTGCATATGAGTAGATGGTAGTCTACTGGAGAAGCTCAGTATCAGTTGTGAAAACTAGGCCAGGTTCCACTCATAAAAGCATTATAATGTATTGCAATGAAATAAAATTTGAGACTAACTTGAATCCAATTAGAAAATTATAATTGTTAGAAATCTTTTTAAATACCCTGATGGCCTAGTGGTAAGAAGGCTACATTGCAATCATGAAGGCAAGCAGTTCTAATCCACCAACTGCTCTATGGAAGAAGGATGGGCAATCTCCTGTCATGCTACTAATTCTCAAAAACCTCTGGAAGGTCAGCTATGAATTGGTTCTGACTCAAGGGTACATAACTCCAACTTTTCAGTAACTCTGGTGGTCTAATGATGAAAAGGTGCACTGCAGCTCTGAAAGCATAAGGTTCAAATCTACCAGCTGCTCCCTAAGAGAGCGATAAGCAATCTCCTTCTGCGCTATTAACGGCCTCTGAAAATCCACTGAAGGGTCAGCTGCAGACTGGTTCTGACTCAAGGGTACACAACATATGCCCAATCGCAAGTGCCCAACAAAAGTCTGGATCTTCTCTCCAGTATTTTTGCTTTGTAGAGAAAGCAAAAGATCATTCAAAGGCTGAAGAAGAAGAAAAGACCAAGATGGCTGTCAAATGAGACTCGAGTACCGAGAAGCCAAAGCTAAAGGAAGAAATCAAAGAGCTGGACAGAAAACTTCAAAAGACAGCTCAGGACGACAAAGCTAGATACTGTAATGAAATGTGAAGAGAGCTGGAGTCAGAAAATCAAAAGGGCCGGATTCACTCAGTGTTTCCTAAACCTTGAAGGAGGTGAAAAACAAATTCAAGCTACGGGTGGCGATACTTAAAGATAATTTGGATGGAATGTTAAATGATCCAGGAAGTATTAAAAGAAGATAGAAGGAGTACACAGAGTCACTGTATCAGAAGAAATTGGCTGACACAGAGGAATTTCATGAAATAACATATGAATAAGAACCTATGGTAATTGAGGAAGTTCAAGTTGTTCTGAAGGAATTGGCAAAAAACAAGGCTCCAGGAGTTGACAGCATACGAATTGATTTCTTTCAACAAACAGATTCTGCCCTGGATGTGCTTACTAAGTTGTGCCAGGAAATGTGGAGGACAGCCAGCTGGCCATCTGACTGGAAAAGATCTATATTTGTTTGTCATTCCAAAGAAAGATGACCCAACAGAGTGTGGAAATTATCGAACAATATTATTGATATCACATGCAAACAAGATTCTGCTGAAAATTATCAAAAAAACATTTGGAACAATATGTCAACCAAGAACTGCCAGATGTGCAGGCTGGATTTAGAAGAGGTCGTGGTACTAGGGATATTATAGCTAATGTAAGATGGATCTTGGCAGAAAGCAAAGAATACCAGAAGAACGTCTATCTGTGCTTCATTGACTATGCAAAGGCTTTTGACTGTTTGGATCACAACAAGCTATGGCTGACTCTGGGAAGAATGAAAATCCCAGAACATTTGATTGTCCTATTGTGAAATCTATACTTGGACCAAGAGGTAGTCGTCAGAACAGAGCAGGGAGACACTGGATAGTTCAAAATCAAGAAAGGTGTCTGACAGGGATGTATTTTGTCTCCATACATTTTCAATCTGTATGCAAAACAGATCATGCGAGATGCTGGGCTGTACAAGGAGGAATGTGGCATCAGGATTGGTGGAAGAATCGTCAACAACCTGCGTTATGCAGATGACACAGCCCTGCTTGCTGTAACTGAGGACGACCTGAAGTGCTTGCTGCAGAAGAACAAAGACTGTAGTCTTCAGTATGAGTTGAAGATCAACATCAAGAAAGCAAAGATTCTCACCTCTGGACCAACTGGCAGTATCAGTATGGATGATGAAGAGGTTGAAATAATTAACAGTTTTAGTTTACTTGGTTCCACAGTCAACATTCTTGGTAACAGCAGCCAGGAAATCAGGACACAAATTGCATTGGGAAAGTCAGCTATGAGGGACCTCTCAAGAGTACTGAAGAGCAATGACATCAGGCTGGAGACTAAGGTGCACCTGATCCAGGATATAATCTTTGCAATTACATGCTATGCATCGGAGAGTTGGACAGTGAATAGGGGTGATAGAAAGAGAATTGATGTCTTTGAGTTGTGGTGCTGGAGAAGAGTATTGAATATATCATATACTGCTAGGAGAACAAACAGGTTTGTCCTGGAGAGGGTGAATCCAGAATTCTCATTGGAGTCAAGGATTCTGAAGCTTCGTCTGACATACTTTGGGCATATTACAAGGAGAGGCTGGTCCTTGGAGAGGGACATCATGTCTGGGAGAGTGGAGCGACAGCGCAGGAAAGGAAGACCCTCGATAAGATGGATTGATTCTGTGAGTGGAGTGGTGAAAATGAGTGTATTTGAGATGGTGAGGTTGGCACAGGATAGAATGGCATTTAGGACTCTTCTACATAGGGTCGCTATGAGTCCCAAGCAACTCGATGGCACATAACAACAACAACAACAACTGTGAGGTTGGATTTTTTTTGTTGATTCTTCCCCGCCCCCCAATCTTTCAAATAATTCTGACACCTGTGTTTGTCCCTCAGCACTCATTATTTCTTTACTGAGTTCTGCGTTCAATTATTTACTCCAATAACCACACAGGAAGTCACAGATAAATAGTCATGTTTATGGAGTTTATTAATGAAGGAATAAAGTTCAATTCAGAAAATCATGGGTTCTCCAAGTCTCTTTTAGGTGTTCTGAAAGACCTTTTTCGGCTTTCAGTCTTTGCTCTGTTCTGCTGTGCCACGTGTTACAAAACTCCTGGTTCTGCTGAGACAGATATCTCCTGGTCATTGGTCTTATGGCCTTGCTTACTGCCCTGCTCTGTCAAGTATTGAAAAGCATATTTAACACTACTATTTCCAGAACCACCAACACCTTATTCTGCTTCTAATATGTATGTGCTTGGTTCTCCCTCAAGAAATGCCTGAAGACATCATTTCACTGGCTGTAATCACTCACCTTTCTTTGTCTGTGAACCAGGAGCACACAGCTAGGTCATATTCTCTGAAGATGCAGTATTTTTCTGCTAGCCCCTCACCGTCCACGGCTGCTCTAGCATCATAATTCTGAGCTTCCTGTCAACACACACGTCTCAGGTCCAAAGGATGTGCTGCACTCTCTGTCTCTTCTTTCATACTTGTCATTCTATCCTTTCATTGAGCTGAAATATGCCTCTTCTCACTTACAGTAACACAAGATATTGTTGGAAACATGCAAAGACATATCAAATACGCTTGTCAAAAGCAAATGCTCCTATTCAGAAGGAGAGCTATGAAAAAAGTATACTGAGACAAGACTTGAACTGTGGATGGCAGGAGGGTAAAAGTAAGGGCATGACAGAATGAGTGTGAGGAGAAGGAAGTGCAATATGTTTGGGGAAAAGAAAATCGCCTCTTTATTTGTCTCAACCGTTTTTATAAAGTCGGCCCTTTATAAGTGTGTGTTTCTCAAGCAATGATGGAATAACATTGATGGGGTTAGTTAGGAATGGAGAAAAGATACCATCTTCAAATTTCTTTTGAGTTTTAAATTGGGAATGTCAATTGGATTATTAAAAATCTATGGGCACTTGCGCCCTCTTGTGTTATAATATAGCAAATGCAGCCCCGTGAAAGCACCACTACACTATGAATTGTCAGACTTTAACGGAGCAATTTCAAAGACTGCTGCATCTAAAGGATTGAAAGAGGATAAGCGAAAAAAAGGGCAAGATTATAGCTCAGGTCTTTAAACTTCCAAATCATGTTGCTTGTAAACAAAACAAAAATCTCGGTCTCAGGTTTGTGGTATCCCTTTATCATGGTGCATTGTCATTTATTTATTGCTTCAACTATTCACTTATTCCCTTTACTCTCATCCCTGACTCCTATCATTGTAAGGCTTGCTGCACAGAGACATGTATCTAGTGTACCACTTATGTGTATATGCCTAGCGTAAAATGCACAGACATGTGTATCTATCATTCACTCAGAGAGATTGCAGATGTCTGTATAGCCAGTGCTGATATTTTTCCATTCAGTTTTGCTTTTGTGATCATGCCATGTTGCTCTTTGTCAGAATTCACTGCTCTAGTCGTTTTATTGTGGTCCATGCCCCCCCCCCCGAAACCTATTACTTAGCGACTATTCAATGATGTGATAGATCCACTTTCCCTTCATCACAACTGCACTGCATGGATGTCCTTGTGGGTGTCACGGTCAGGTCACGTATACTAGTTTGGGGATGATACATACACACAAGTGAAATTACTGAACCAGACGAATACAATTTACTTAATCTGACCAAGTGTTGCCACATCTGTCTCTAGAATATTATTACTCTCTAAGGGGTTTTTATTTTTTTCCCATTTTTGCCCATCATTGGCACATAAAGTGATTTTATTCTACATTCTAGAATTTTAATTCGTATTTATGTGGTCAGCAATGAGTTGAACATCTCTCCCTGTAATTGATAGAGAAAAAATTTTATTTCTTTTTAAAATTATCTATTTCTATTTTTCGCCGACATTCCTTATTGTTTCTTATCTTTTTCTTGTTCATCCTAGAAATTTCTTCTTATATACAAATTAGCAATCTCTTGGTTGTTTTAGACCTTGTTGATACCCTCTCCCAGTTTGTTGACAATACATTTTAATATTTTATTATGATTTGGGTGAGAATTGACACAGAAAATTGGTTTCTACTCAGCCATTCATAAACATTTTGTTTGGTGACATTGATTAAAATCCTTACTTTGTAACACTACTCTTCCCCTTTTCCTATGATTACTGTTTCCATTTGTCCGTTTTCCTTTCTCTTCCTCCCTTCTGAGATTTATTCCTAGCAAAATCTTATATGGTGATTGTTTTAGAATGGCCGCTCTATTGCTTGGCTGTTGCACCACGGGATTGAGTTTAGTTCCTGGCTTGTAGGGTGTCCAAGGGCCATGGTGTCAGAGGTCCCACTGGTCTCTGTTAGGCAAATGAGCCTAATTCTTGAGATTATCTTGAATGCATTTTCCACACATTTTCTTCTACCCTACCTAGATGTCCTGTTATGTTTTTTCAGGATGGCTGGGATAATTCTTCCAGTGTCCAGATCGTGAAGACTTGGGTCCAAGTGGTCCAAGAGTCCTATGGATTATGTCCATGTGTCTTTTATTTTCTTTGTTCTAGACAGGGAATGATCAATAGCTGCATTCCTACTGGCTACTCAAACTTTTTCAAGAGATAGAATATTTTCTTTGGCACTGTCATTGTATCATCGAACTTGATGTGTCTTGAGACTTTGGTCCTGACAATTCAGGCCCAATGACTTTTCTGGCAAGGTATTTTTACGATTGTTTTGTTTTATCTAATCTTCTTATGATCTCTTTCAGAATGGTTAATAATAATAGCCTGGTACCTTATAGTTTTTCTAGTCTTATGGAGACTGAGATTTAAGTGGTTCTTAGTCCTTTGGTTTAATTATTTCCTGTGTCTTTGATTTTCTTTGATTTAAAGAGGAAATGATCAATAATTGCACCTTAGATGGCTGCTCACAAGTGTTTTAAATGTAGACTACTCTCTTTGTGGCCTATGTTTTATAACTGACCTTGATATGCTCTAGTACCTCAGGTCCAAGGAGCCATTCTCTCACCATATCTTTTTTATGGTTGTTTTGTTTAGAATGTTTTTCTTTTAATTTAAAAAAAACCCAAAGGCACTTTCAAGTTCTAGAGAAAAGCAAGAATAGAATGAAATGAATCTCCCATAGGGCTCAGTCCAGGGTAGGTGAGCATTTTCAGCCTTTCTGAAATAGAGACAAGTAGAGTCCTATAAGAGATCACAGAGTATATAAAGAATTTAAGTATATAAGAAGCTAACCTTGTCTGCTTTTGTGGCTGTCACCAGACAAAATACTAGTCTTGGACACAGATTGTCTTGGGTGTATAAGTGCTATTTTCTGTTGCAAGATTTCTCCGAGGATAAATTGCCAATGTCCTGTTACAGGGAGTTCAGACAATGGACAACAAGTAAATCACATACTGTTATTCTTGTGAGGTAGCATTATGTCAAGTATGACTCATAGTGACCTTATGAATAATAGATATGATGGCTAGCCTATCCTGTGCCATCCTCACAATTTCTGACACTCTGAGCTCATTGCAGCAGTCACTGTGTCAATTCACCTGGTCAAAAGTCTTCCTCTTTTTTGCCATCCCTCCACCTTCCCAAGCATGATATCCCTCACCAATGAATAGCCTCTCCTATCAACATGCACAAAGTATTTGAGGGGAAGTTTATTCATCTTTGCTTTCAAGGAGCACTCTAGCTACACCTTCTCCAAGATATATCTGTTTATTCTTTTGGCAGTCCATGCTCTTCTCCAGCACCACAATTCAAAGGCATCAATTCTGTCATCTGTAGGCATTGTCCAGCTCTCAACAGCATAGAAAGTGATTGAAAAGACCGTGGCCTGAATGAGGTGCACCATAGTCCTCAAACTAATATAATTACTCTGCAATAATTTTTACAGTCAGACTGTTGACTTCCCCAGTGTCATATGTCTCCTTATCTCCTAGCTGAAGGTACCAAGCATATCAAATGTGGCTCCAATTAAAATGAAGTCATTGACTGTGCCAATCTCTTCTCCCTCTATTATGATGCTGTCTGTGAGGCCAGTGTTGAAAATTTTGGTTTTATTGACATTGAAATACAATTAATATTGAAGTCTCTGGTCTTCTGCAGCAAATCTGATGTCATGTTCTTCCTTATAGAGCCTGGCTTCTTGAATAACTTGTTCAACATACAAATTGAGTCTGTCTGGGTATAAGATGTAACTCTGATGCACACTTTTCCTAATTTTAAATCACACAGTGTTCCCTTGCTTTATTCACACAATAGCCTCTTGATCTAGGTCTAGGTTTTTCATGAACATAATTAAGTGCTCTTGTATTCCCATTCTTCTGATTATTGGCTATAATTTGTTATGATCCATATAGTCAAATGCATTTGCATAGTCATAAGGCATAAATGGACATTCTTCTAGTATTCTTTGTTTTCAGCTAGAATCCATAGAGCACCAGCAATGATATGCCTGGGGCAATGGTATCTTCTAAATCCAGCTTAAACTTCTGACAATTCCCTATCTCTGTTTCCAAAATTATTTTTAGGAGCATGCTGTTTGTATATAACATTAATGACATTTTTCAATAATTTCTACGTTCTGTTGGACCACCTTTCTTTGGGATTGGCACAAATATAACTCTCTTTCAGTCAGTTGGCCATGATATTTTTTGTATCTGATCATCTTTGCAGTTTTCTGTGAGAAATGCAACACCTATGTATTAGCTATTGTATAAGGATATTTATCCATATAGTTAATTACTTTATAACTTGAATATATGTATTATTACTTATTTATGTCAGTTTGTTGTATTAGGGGAATTATCTGCATACTGTTAATTACTTTGTAACTATAATTCCAATTACTAACTACAGTGCTTGTCTGTAAGTTTGTTGTACTGAGGTATCTTTCCAGTGCTGTGAAAGCTGTATCACCAGTACATCAAAACCAGAGAGGTCAACCATGGTGAACATGTTTTAGTAGAGGAACCCAGATTAGACAGACTAAGCAGTACCACTTCAGAAATGGCAGGCATCTGAAAGCCCTTGAACAATAGAAAAACACGGGTAACTGTAGAGGTAGAAGTACAGCCCAGATTGAAAGTCAATCAAAATGAGGGGAACTAGCTGAAAACATCTTTAAAAGTTGAAACATAGAATGTGCAAAGTGTTTATTAATGTTGAAAAACTAAAAGTTGTAAAAAATTTAACACATGAAAATCATCATTCTAGGCTTTAATGAGATGAGATAAACTACCTTCAGCCACTTGAATCAGACAATCACATTGTATACTATGGTGGGAATGAAAAAATAGAGGAAAAGTGGTGTTGAACTCATTGCTAAAAAGACAACTTCAAGTTCTGTCCTGAAATATGTTGTGAGTCATAGGATATTATTTGTACAAATAAAAAAAAGTCCTGTTATATGCTGTCATTCAAATATATGCACCCACAACTAAATCCAAGAAGAGGAATTTAAATATTTTATCAAGTTTTTCAGTCAAAAAAAGATCAAATATGCAATCAACATGTGTTAATGATAATGTGTAATGACAACTGTAATGCAAAAGTTAGACTCAATGAAGGAATAGTAGTCACAAAGTATGGACTTGATGATAGAAATGAGGCTGGAAATAGGATGATTAAATTTTGTACCTTAGATGACTTAAACAGAGATTTTATACATTAATATCACCAGATGGACTGAAGAGGAATCAGATATGCCTGCATCTGTAGAAGGAATCTCTGAAGAAGATCAATATCAGCAGTCAAAACAAAGTCAGAGGAAGAGTGGAAGAGTTGCACAATTGCTCATATGCAATCTCAAATTGAGGCTGCATAAAAGTAAAAGAAGTTCATAAGAACCAAAATATCTTAAGTCTACTCCACTTGAATTTAAAAATCTTTGTAAGAGTAGATTTGAAGTATTGAACATGAGGGGTTGAAGACCAGGTGAGTTGGGATGACATCAGATTGTCATCCAGGAAGAGAGCTAAATAACTAAAAAGGCAGAGAAGAAAGAGACAGCCAAAATGAATGTCATGAAATTGCACTAGAGCATCGAGAAACCAAAACAAAGGGGAGAGATGTTGAAGTGAAAGAGCTGATTAGAAAATATTTCAAAGGGTAGTTAGAGAAGACAAAGCAAAGTTGGAATGTGCAGAGACCTAGAAAGGGAGAATAAAAAGGAAAGAACTCATTTGGCTTTTCTTAAACTAAAAGAACTGAAAAACAAATTTAAACTTTAAATTTTAATATTTAGAGATGCAATGGGGAAAATTTTGAGTGATCCAGGAAGCATCAAAGGAAGATGGCAGGAAAATGCAGTATCATTGTATTGAAAATAATTGGGCAATGATAAAATATTTCAAGAAGCTTACCATATGATGATGAAGGAGAAGGTTCAGTCTGCTTTGAAAGACTTGATAAAAAAATAAAACCCCAGGAATTGAAGCAGTAACAATTAACATATTTCAACAAACAGATGTTGCCCTGGACATACTTACCAGGTTCTACCAAAAAATCTATAGGACAACTACCTGGCCAACTGACTGGAAGAGATCCATTTATTCCCATTTTTTTTAAAAGGGGGGGGTGACCCAATAGAGTGTGGAAATTATTGTACACTATTAGTCATAACTCACACAATCAAAATCCTGCTGAAAGCTATTTAGGAATGACTAGAACAGTACATTGACAAAGAACTACCAGAAATACAAACTGGGTTCAGAAGAGACCGTGGCACTAGAGACAATATCATCAATGCCAGATGGATCTTGGCAGAAAGCAAAGAGTACCAGAGGGATATCTACTTGTGTTTCATTGACTATGCAAAGTCATTTGACTGTGCAGATCCCAACAAATTGTGGTTCACCTTGAGGAGAATGGGAATTGTAGAACACTTGATTGTGCTTATGTGAAACATGTACTCGACCAGGAAGCAGTCCTCAGAACAGCAGAGAAGCACTGCATAGTTCAGAGTCAGGAAGAGAAAAGTCAAGGGCGTGTCCTGTTTCCATACCTTTTGAATCTATTTGCAGAACAGATCATTTGGAAGGCTACACTTTATGAGGAGGAATGTGGGATCAAGATTGGAGGAAGACTCATCAACAGCTTATGTTATGCAGATAATACAACCTTGCATGCTGAAACTGAGGAGGACTTGAAGTGCTTACTGCAGATGGTCAAGAACTGTAGTTTTCAGTATGAATTGAAGTCGATCAAGAAGACAAGTTTAGGGAGCTCTGGTGGCCTAGTGTCAAGAAGCTGCACTACAATCCCAGAGGCATGTGGTTCAAATCCATCAGATGCTCTGCTGGAGAAGGAGAGGCAATCTCCTTCTGTACCAGTCAAATCCGATTTGACGGTACACATACAAAAAATTAATAAATAATAAAAAAAATTAATAGAAGACAAAGTTTCTCACCACTGGGCCAGTTGACAGCACTGTGACACACAGAGAAGAGATTGAGGTTGCTAACATTTGCTCGACTCCTCAATCAACACTTTTGGCACCAGCAGTCAGGAAATCATTAGGTGAATTGCATTAGGTGAATCTGCTGCCAGGACCTTTCCAAAGTACTGAGAAGCAATGCTGTTATTCTAGAGACTAAAGTGTTTCTGATCCAGTCCATGGTCTTTGCAATTACTTGCTATGCATCAGACAGCTGGATAATGACTAAGGAAGATAAAAGAAGAATTGATGCCCTGAGTTGTGGTACTAGAGAAGAGTCTGAAACAAACCATGGACCACCAGGAAAACAAGTCTGTCTTAGAGAGGGTGAAATCAAGTTTCTCCTTGGAGGCTAGGATTTTGAAGCTTTGTCTTTCATATTTTCAGTATGTGGCCAGGAATGAGACAGATCCTTGGAGAAGGACACCATGCTCAAAAGGATGGAGGCA
The DNA here is from genome assembly GCF_000299155.1 of Elephantulus edwardii. Classification (NCBI taxonomy): domain Eukaryota; kingdom Metazoa; phylum Chordata; class Mammalia; order Macroscelidea; family Macroscelididae; genus Elephantulus; species Elephantulus edwardii. The sequence continues at coordinate 6,268,715 of NW_006399870.1, forward strand.
CAGCACAGGAGAGGAAGACCCTGGGTGATATGGCTTTTAACAGTTACTAGGCAATAGGGGTAGGTGTATCCGAGTCAGTGAGACTGGCTCCGGGCAAGGCAGGCTTCAGAGCTACTGTACATAGGGTATCTTTGAGATGCAGGTGACTTGACGGCACATAACGATATACCATATGATCGAGTCAATGGTAATGAAGGAAGTTCAAGCTGCACTAAAACAATTGATAAAAAATGAAGCCCTGGGAATTGATGGAATGTCAATGACATGCTTCAGTGGATAAATGCAGCCAGCCCTGGAAATGCTCACCAGCCTATGCCAGGAAATCTGGAGGTCAGCTTCCTGGAATTCATATGGCATGCTTCTGTTTCCACTTATAGTCAAAGCAATGAATGCTAACTGATCACAAAATATTTGCTCATGCAATCTTTTTAGTGTTATTTCCCTCGTAATTGATTAGAGTGGTGTGAAAATTGGAATCTCATTTGTATTAGCCATCATTTGCTTAAAGGAAGAGAACCAAGTGGAATTAATGTGTTAAAATGAGGTATGACAGGCTGTGAACTGCTTAGAGAGTTGCTATATCTCTTTTGTCTCTCTTTCTTCATGATAGCGATGATGATTTGCATTCATGCCTATTTTACCAGAAAGTTCTCACTGGAGTTTGCCCCACAGCTGTAAAGAATCTTTCTATGATATATCGAGGAAACTAGCTAAGGAGTAGAATCCATATCAGACACTTACTTGTATTTACAGGATTTTCAAAGCTACTCCTCACCTCAAAGCCTACAAATTTATATAATGTCTCCTTCCAAAACATTACTGCTTCTGCAAATTAAGCAGTACTCAGATAGAAGGCATGTTCTTCTTTGAGGAAAAGTGGATGTTCTTACTATATCAGTGACAGTAACATCTTTGGAGAATGTCAACTTGTCTAGACAGTACAGGACAGTAGAGTTCAATAATTCACTCTAGCCTTTTCATTTTCTTAGTGTCAATAATTTAGACAGAATTTTTTTAACTATTATTTTACAAGGGAGCTCTGGTAGCTTAATTAGGCCTAATAGCCCAGTGCCTCTGGAAACTTGCCAGAGGGTCAGTTATGGGTTGGTTCCAACTCTATGGTATACAAAAACAACATTGGTTTGCTTACAAAGTTCATATACATTGTGTGTCACACTATTCTTCATTCATATTGTGTTACACACAATCATTCCTGTTTATTATGTTTCATTGAATTAACCATCATTGGACTATGCCCATAATTATCCTGTCTTTTTAGGTCCCACCAGATCTGTTCCATTTCCTTCAACCCCTCCCTCCATCCACCAAACTATACAACCCTGAGATTTTACCCGTACCCATCCTCATCCTTCTGCTCTCACTCCTTGCCCCCATGGGCCCCATACATATTTTACTAGTTACCCTTCTATTTTTACAATAATGATCTTATGCAGAATTTTTCTTTATGAGACTGAGTTAGTTCACTCAACATAATGCTCTCCAGCCTCTCTGAAGTTGTGTAGCATTTTTTGAAATTATTGTTCTTAAGTGCTGCATAGTATTCCATTATGTGAATGTGCCGTAATTTCTCAATCCATTCAGTTTTGGTTGAATATGGGCTGCTTCCATGTTCTTGCAACGGTGAATAATTCTGCTATGAACTTTGGGGTACAAATCTTCATTTGTGTTTCTGTTCTAATTTCCCTGAGGCATATTTCTAGTTGTGGAATAGATGGGTCCTATAGAGTTTCTATGTGCAACTTTTTAAAAATAGAATTTTACTTTAATTGTGATTTCAATGAACATTTACAGAGAAGTTAGATTTTCATTTATTCATTGTTGAACATTTTACCCCCTCTGGCTCCCTCCCCCCAATTCACTTTTTCTTTAACATGCATTTGTTGTTGCAAAATTACCTCCCATTACCCCACCACAGTCCTCTTTGCAATGATATACCTCTTATTCTGGGCTGTTGTTATGCATATAATGCCTAATCATATATTCAATTTATTTAGAAAAGTAAAAATAAGATTAGACACAAATAGCCAATCTACCTCATATTAGCAGTGAGGAAAATGTTTCGTTTGACACTTACCATGTCAAGTTTTTTCTGTCCTGTACTCATTCTACCCCCGTAATCAGAATAACTATATTTTAGACCCTGAATGCTATTTCTGAGATCCACCTTATTTTCTGAAGCAAGGAAAGATTATTTCCAATGTTCTGCTTGACTCTGGTTAAAAGACAAATTCCAAGGAGTGAAAATTGTGCTAGTATTAAAAATAATATTTTTTAAAGTTATATATATGGTGATGAAAGAGGAAGTTCAAGTTGCTGTGAAGGAATTGGCAAAAAATAAGGCTACAGGCATACCAATTGATTTATTTCAGCAAACAAAAGCTGCCCTGGATGTGCTCACTATGTTGTGCCAAGAAATCCGGAGGACAGCCAGCTGGCTGACTGACTGGAAAAGATTGATATTTGTTCCAATTCCAAAGAAAGGTGACCCAACAGAGTGTGGAAATTATCGAACAGTATGTGGAAATTATCGAACAGTATAATTAATATCACATGCAAGCAAGATTCTGCTGAAAATGATCCAAAAACGTTTGGAACAATATGTCAACAGAGAACTGCCAGATGTGTAGGCTGAATTTAGAAGAGGTTGTGGTACTAGGGATATTATAGCTAATGTCAGATGGATCTTGGCAGAAAACAGAGAATACCAGAAGAATGTCTATCATTGACTTCATTGACTATGCAAAAGCTTTTGACTGTGTGGATCACAACAAGCTATTGCTGACTCTGAGAAGAATGGGAATCCCAGAACATTTGATTGATTGTGCTAATGTGAAACCTATACTTGGACCAAGAGGCAGTCGTCAGAACAGAGCAAGTAGACACTACATGGTTCAAAATCAAGAAAGGGATGTATTTTGTCTCCATACCTTTTCAATCTGATTGCAGAACAGATCATCTGAGATGCTAGGTTGTAGGAGGAGGAATGTGGCATCAGGATTGGTGCAAGAATCATCAACAACCTGTGTTATGCAGATGACAGAACCCTGCTTGCTGAAACTGAGGAGGACCTGAAGTGCTTGCTGCAGAAGGTCAAGGACTGCAGTCTTCAATATGGATTGAAGCTCAACATCAAGAAAATAAAGATTTTCACTTCTGGGCCAATTGGCAGCATCAGTATGGATGGTGAAGAGATTGAAATAGTTAACAGTTTTAGTTTACTTGGTTCCACAGTCAACACTCTTGGTAACAGCAGCCAGGAAATCAAGAGATGACTTGCATTGGGAGAGTTAACTGTGAAGGACCTCTCAAGAATACTGAAGAGCAATGACATCAGGCTGGAGACTAAGGTGTGCCTGATCCTGGCTATAGTCTTCACAATTACATGAAATGCATCAGAGAGTTGGACAGTGACTAGGGATGATAGAACGAGAATTGATGCCTTTGAGCTGTGGTGTGGAGAAGAGTGCTAGGAGAACAAACAGGTCTGTCCTGGAAAGGGTGAAGCTAGAATGTTCCTTGGAGTCAAGGATTCTGAAGCTTCATCTGACATACTTTGGGCATGTAACCAGGAGGGACTGACTGGTCCTTGGAGAGGGACATCATGTTTGGGAGAGTGGAGGGACGGCACAGGAGAAGAAGACCATCAATAAGATAGATCGATACTATGATTGGGATGGTGTGAATAAGTATGTTTGAGACGGTGAGGTTGGCACAGGATAGAACAGCATTTAGGGCTCTAGTCCATAGGGTCTCTATGAGTAGCAAGTGACTCGGTGGAACATAACAACAGCATGCATTGACTTGGAAGGATGCCTATAAAATATCATTAAGTAAATTAAACATAAAATAATGTATATTCCTTTACCTTACCTATATTAAAAACTCAAGCAAGAAATGTGCATACCTTTTTTATATGCCTGTACAAACAAGGACTAAATTATAAAAGAATGCTAGTGGAGTAAAGTGGCAGAAACTACAAGATGATTGAGATGTGGGTGCAGGGTTTCTTCCTAACACACTTAAGTTCCACAGGAAGGGTTAATGTTAATATTAGGATTAGGGTTGTTTGTAATTTTAGAGAGCCAGGCTTCATGAAACAAGTTCTCTTGGGCAATGATTCCTTTCTGCCCCTACCCATCCCCAAGTAAGATTTCAGAGACTGGGAATATCCAGATGTCCTGCACTGGCTCCAGAGATCTTTCTGTTCCTGATTACATCCCTAGGGCAGATGAATTATGGTTTCTCTTGCCTAGGACTTTTTAGATGGTTTCAGCAGTGACATACAGCACTGATGGGTTTTGGTGCATGTGAACAAGTATGCTATGTGCCTCAGAGACCATGACTTGCAATAGACTGCAGCTACAAACTCAGCATGTGTCAATACTCCCCCGTGCCCACCCCCGCACTCCTTTTCTCTTAACCCCTAGAAGTCTGGGAATGCTCTCCTTCCTTTGTTAAGTGTTGTTGAGTTTGCTTCTATAGCCATCCTCCATGGAACAGAATAGGGTACAGCCTGATCCTGGTCCTCTCCTGGTATCATGAGAGGGGCTCTGAGACTCAAGGAATTCTTTTTTCAGATCTGATAGGAAAGATATTGGCTTCCCTCTGGCACAGGAAGAAAAGCTACAGAGCATGCAGCAGGTTCTCAAACCAGTTCTGATATTGTCATAGAAGTATCAAATTCATGATCATTTTCAGTATTATGTTGCTATTGTTGAGTACCATCAAGATGCAATCGACCCACAACTGACCCTGAAGCTGGTTTTCAAAGTCAGTAGCTAGCATGGGAGTTGATTTTCCATCTTTCTCCTGCAAAGTAACTGGTGGATTCCTCCAGTTTGACAGCACAGGTCCCTTACCACTAGGCCATCAGAAGTCCCTTTAATGCTGTAGTGTCAGTATCTCTTTGAAAAGTACTTTAAGAAAGAATGAAGAAGAAAAAGAAGGAAAATGTACAAAGTTCTAAGTTTCAGACAGCCCAGATACTAAGACAAGCTCTTGATCACTGGAAGCTGAGGTCTACCTGGGGGAGGGGAGGGCATGGAGAGATCCAATGTCTGATCCACCCGACTGTTTTCATCCTTTCTCTAATCCTATTTTATCAAAGTATTTGACGCAGGCTTTGTTTCTATATGGACTCAGGTTGTCTGACAGCAAGCGCATCAGTTGTCATGAGAGGACACACGGGGCTCAGAGTGGGGCTGGTGACTTTTGTGCCCCACTATTGCCAGGTTGAAATGGAACTGCTTCATTTCTACTTATCCCAGCGTTTAATGTGCTTAGAAGTGTGTGCTGATATCTAGAGATTGGTTAGAGATGAATAATTAGGGAGTAAATTCAAATTGATGGCTGCTCAGCATATTTTTTATACTATTAAATATTTCAGATTAATAACAACAGGAATAATCTATCAATCAATGCCTCTGAACCAATCTAACAGCTTTATCAGGGATTTAGGAAGCCAAAAGTGCTGTGCTCTATTTCTAACAGGCTGTTTGATAATTTATTCTCTCCAGATATTAGTTTCCCCATTTTAGACACTGGATTAAATGAAATCTATAAATTAACCAGAAAAATCTGTTGATGATGTTCCTTGTGTTTAGGCCTGAATACTTGTTCTCTGTATTAAAGAAAATAGCAATATTTTGTAACAAAATCTTGCACAAAAACCTGCTTATGTGGTATTACTAGAACTCTCAAGAGTCCTGGAATCCTAAGTAAAGGGGGGTGGGGGGTCACCATTCTTCAAATAACAGAGTACCTTACCTAGCAGGGATATTAGAGATGATTTTTCCTAAGTGATACAAAAAACTTGAATCTCATATCTAAAATCTGAAGCCAGATGTCAGGGAAGCAAAATAGCTCTTTTAGACCCTATAATCTAAGAATAATTAATGATTATAATTTAAAATGGATTCTAGAAAGATATACACACTTCAAGCAGATTTAAATACTGACAGAACAGAATGTAGATTGACTTTTTCTATATGACCCTAAGGGCTCTCTGAAGATCGAACACGTTATCTAGATGAGTAATGAGTGAGGTCCCATTACTGGAGTCATTCATGTAGAGAACAGATGGCACGGATGGAGTCAATATTAATATTTAAGAATGTATATTTTCAAATAAGTCAAATTGACTTTAAACTCCAGCATTCTATGACATGAAGCTACATTTTAAGTTCAGTATCTAATGCATAATGATAATCTAGTATTGTTTTTTAAGATATGTTGTGATCTTTCAATAAAATGCGTATAAAAATAATATTGCTATATATATATGAACATTGTAAGTTTTCAATATGCGTTAGTTTTTCACTTTTATTATATTTTTTATTGTTATTAATCTTTTTTATTAATTTCAATGAACATTTACATATATTTTGGATTTCCATTCATTCATTGTTGCACTTTTCTCCCCACCCACCTCACCCCCACCCCCAGTTTGCTCTTCTCTTTGAAAAGTAAAGGAAAAATTTCTTCATTGGTTTACAATCCCCGCACACCCGTACCCCCACCCCGAGTATACTACATTCTGTAACCTTCATTCCAGACTCTTATGACAATCATAATGCCCTAAAATATATTGCTTTTAAACTGTTCTCTCCCTCATCGGTTTCAATGCAGTATACATAATTCATCCAGTTTTTCTGATTCTTACTCGAACCCTGATGTCAGTCCCATTCTACAAACAGTGGCACTATGCAGTGTTTGGCCTTTTGTGACTGAAATATTTCACTCAACATAATGTCCTCGAGGGTCACCCATTTTGAATAATATTGCATGAGTTTCTTGTTTTTCAATGGAGTGTAGATAAAGGTAAATAATCCATCGAAAAATGGGCACAGGATATAACAGACACTTCACCAAAGAAAACGTTCAGGTGGCTAACAAGCACATGAAGAAATGTTCAAAATCACTAGCTCTAAGAGAGATGAAAATTAAAACAACTATGACATATCATCTCACCCCAGTAAGAACTGCAAAATTTAACAAGACAGCAAGCAACAAATGCTGGAGAGATTGTGGAGGAACTGGAACCTTTATTCACTGTTCGTGGGAGTGTAAAATGGTGCAACCCCTGTGGAAGGTAGTATGGCACTTTCTCAAACAGTTGCAAATAGAGATAGTATTTGACCCAGCAATTACACTGCTGGGAATATACCCCAAAGAGACCATAACTGGCATCCAAGCAGATACATGCACACCCATGTTTATAGCGGCTTTGTTCACAATAGCAAGGAGTTGGAAACAACCTAAGTGCCCATCAACAAATGAATGGATAGAGAAGCTGTGGTATATTCACATAATGGAACAATATGCATTAATTTTGATTTCTCCTGTTTGTAATTACAATTTCACCCTCATTTAGTAATTTTATCTTCTTTTTTCGAAAGAACACAAAGTGGTCATTGTTAGGTGCTGTTGAGTATAACCCACAGGGACTCTATGTACAACAAATCTGAACCCTGTTCTATCCTGTACCATCATCACACTTTCTGACACACTAGAACCCATTGTGGTAGTCACTGTGTTAATCCACCTGGTTCAAGGTCTTTCTTTCCTTCGCCAACTTTTCCAAGTATGATGTTACTCTCCAAGGAATAGCCTCTTCCAGAAACATGTATGTATGTATGTATTTCTAGAAACCAAGTATGTGAAGTGAAGCTTTATAATCTTGGCCTCCAAAGAGCACTTACTTGTTTTTGCTTTTGGCCATCTATGAGATGTTCAGTTCTCTGCTCTAACATCACAGCTCAAAGTCATCAATTCTTCTGTCATCCTTATTCACTGCCCAGTTCTCAGATACATAGCAAGTGATAGAAAGACCATGCCCTGAATCAGACACACTTTAACCCTCAAACTGACATCATTGCTCCCTAGTAATTTATAGAGGTCCCTGATGACAAATTTCCCAGTGCAGTTTGCCTCTTGATTTCCTGACCGCTTGTCCCAAAAGTGTTGATCGTGGATCCAAGTAAGACAAAATTGTTGACAGTTTCAATGTTTTCTCCTTCTATTATGATGTGGCCTATAGGTCCACTGGAAAGAATTTTTGTTTTCTTGATGTTGAGATGCAATCTATATTGAAATCTGTATTCTTTGATCCTCTGCAATAAGTGCTTCAAGTCCTCCTCACTTTCAGCAATCAAGGTTGTGTCACCTGCATAACACAGGTTATTGATGAATTTTTCTCTGATCTTGATGCCATATTCCTTTTCATATAGTCTGGTTTCTTGAACAATTTGGTCGGCATGCAGATGAATAGGTATGCAGAGAGGATACAACTATGACTCACTCCTTTCTCAATTTTAAACCATGTAGTGTTCCTTGTTCTGTTAGCACAACAGCCTCTTGGTCTAGGCATAGGTTTCGCATAAGCACATTTAAGCGTTCTGGGATTCCTATTCTTCTCAATGTTAGCCATAACTTGTTATGATCCATGCAGTAGATAAAGCATAAAATAGAACTTTACTATTTGTTGCTGGAAAATGTGTATGAGACCGGAGCTCTCATATATTGCTGGTGGGAATGTAAAACAGTACAGCCACTGTGAAAATCAGGTTGACATTTCCTAAAAAAAGTTGGCAACAGATGTTGTATTTTATCCAGATATTGTTACACACTACTTGTATACCCTAAAGAAATGAGAATGGTAAAGGACAACACAGAAGAAGAAGACCTCTGATGATGAGATTGGTGGCTTGATACAGTAACTAGGGCAATGAGGACTGGTGTGTTGGAGTCAGTGATACTGGCTCTGGAGGGGGCAGACTTCAAAGCTGATGTACACAGGGTCTCAGTCACAGGAGACGCAACAGCACACAACAACAACAACAACAACAACATATTTGTTGCAGCATTATTCACGATAACAGAAATGAAAAGAAAGAATGGATGCCGAAACTATTTTGCATGCACTCAGTAAAGTACTATGCAACATTGAAAAACAATTAAAAATTCATGAAACACTATACAAAATGGATTAGTCTAGCAGACATTATTCTAACTGAAATAAGTCCAATAAAAAAGACAAATACTTTTAAGATGACTGTTATTAAAAAGTAGAGAAAAGTTATATACATAGAGATTCCTTCTAGTAGGGTTAACAGGAAGAGGGAGGGAAAGTAGAAAATGAATTCTTAGACAATGAACACTCAAAATGGGAAAGTAGACTGTGAACTATAATTACCCTATGAACAACATATCTCAACCTTGCCCTATACTGGGTCATCCTCACTGTACCTGACATACTTGGGCCCATTGTTACAGTCACCATGTCAACCGTTTTGTTAAGGGTCATCCTCCAGTTTTCTAGGCATAATAATTTTTTTCCTGCAAGGACTGGGCACTTCTAGTAATAAGCTCAAACTATGTGAAGTGACGTTTCACCACCCTTGCTCCCAAGGAATACCCTGGTGGCTTAGGAATTGTATTGCTAACCCAAACATTCACAGTTTGAGTCCACCAACTGCTGCTAGAGATAATTAATGCACAATCTCCTCTCATGTAATTTACGACTTCTAAAAACCCATTCAAGGGTCAGCCACGAGTCAGTTCTGACTCAATGGTACATAATAACAACAATTAGTAAGAATAAGATATGTTGTTATGAGGTGCTGTCAAGTCAATCACCACACACAGTCACTCCATGAACAGCAGATCTGAACATTGACCTGTCCTGCACCATTCTGACAATATTTGTCATGCTCAAGCCCATTGCAGCAGTCATGGTTTCAATCTATCTCCTGAAGTCTTCCTCTCTTCTTCGTCCATGCATACCTTTCCCAGAATTATGTTTCTCTCGAAGGAGAGTCTTCTCCTGAAAATGCATCCAAAGTAAGAGAAATAAAGTTCCAGGAACTTTACTTCAAAGGAGCACTCTCATTGCAATTCCACTAAGACCAATTTGTTTGTTTTGTCCACAGTGTATTCAGCACACTTCTCTGATACAAAAATTCAAAGGCAACATTTCTTCCTTCTGTCATACTTACTCATTGTTCAAATTTCAGATGCATTGTGGTTGTTGTTGTATACCAACCAGTTTATACCAATCCACACATGACCATTGCAGTAGGTTTTCAGAGGCAAATAATCACATAGGGGGATATTGTTCATCCTTCTCTCGTGGAGCACCTAGTGGCTTTAGGATTTTGGTGCAGTTTCTTAATACTAGATCACCAGAGCTTTAGATACATAGGAAGCAATTAAAAGTACCATAGCTTTCATCAGACACATCTTTGTCTTTAAATTGGCATTCTTATTCTTTATTACTATGGAGAGGTCCTTGAGAGCAGATTTCCCAATGTAGCACTTTTTAAAAAAATTTCTACTGTGGGATATTAATTATACATCCAAGTAAAATGAAATTGTTAACAACTTCAAATTTTTCTTCATATATCATGAAGTCATCTACTGAGTGAGAATTTTTGTTTTATTCTTGTTGAGATGTAATTTATAAAGGAGGTTATAGTCTTTGATCTTCTGCAGTGTTTCAAACATTCACAAGATTGTGTCATCTGCATAATGCATATGGTTTATGAGTATTTCTCCAACTCTGGTGTCACATTCTTCTTCATAAAATCCAGCTTCTCAAATTATTTGTTCAGCATACAGATTGAGTAAGTATGGACAAAAGATGCAAACTAATATATAATTTTGCTAATGTTAAACCACATTAACTGTATTCATTTCAGTTTAGACAACTGCTTCTTGGTCTATGTATAGGGTTTGGATGCACAATTAAATGTTCTGGGATCCCCACACATTGAAATGTTAGCCATAATTTGTTATGATCCATACAATCAAATAAATGCTTTTCCATAATAAATAAAACACAAGTAAACTTCTTTCTAGTAGTGTCTGCTTTCAGCTAAGATACAATATTGTCATGATATCCATCATGCCACAGCCTCTTTATAAATCTGGCTTGAATTTCTGAAAGTTCCCTGTAGTGTTTCAGCCAGTTTTTACTAATTTTCAGCAAGATTTTACTTGCATATGATATTAATTATATGGTTCAGTAATTACTGCAGTATGTTGGGTCAAATATAATAATAATATACTACTACTAAAATGCTGTTTGTTGTTATGTGCTGCCAAGTTGCCTGGGACTCATAGCCACCCTATGCACAAAAGCTCTAAACTCTGCTCTACCCAGTGCTACTATCACTGTCTCCTACACACCTATCCCCATTACCTCCCTCTCTGAATCAATCTACCTCATAGAGGGTCTTCCTCTCCTGTGCTGCCTGTCCCTCCACCCTCCAAGACATGACGTCCTGCTCCAAGGACTGGTCCCTCCTTGCAATATGTCTAAAACATGTCAGACAAAGCTTCAGAATCTTTGCCTCTAAGGAGAAGTCTGGTTTAACCAAGCAGACTAAAGTTGTTAACAAAATCTCAATCTCTTCACCATCCATCCTGAAGCTATCACTAGGCCCACTGATGAGAATCTTTGTTTTCTTGATACTGAGCCTCAATCCATACTGAAGGCTGCAGTCCTTGACCTTCTGAAACAAGTGCTTCAGGTCCTTCTCAGTTTCAGCAAGCAAGGTTGTGTCATCTGCATAACTCAGATAGTTGATGAATCTTCCTCCAATACTGATGTCACACTTCTCCTCATACAGACCACCCTCCTGAATAATCTGTTCTGCATATAGGTTGAAAAGGTGTGGAGACAGGTCACATCCCTGGAGTATACCCTTCCCAATTTTGAACCATGCAGCATTTCCTTGCTCTGTTCTGATGACTGCCTCTTGGTCCATGTATAAGTTTCACATTAGCATGATCAAGTGGTCTGGGATTCCCATTCTTCTCAGAGTCAGCTACAGTTTGTTGTGATCCACACAGTCAAACACCTTTGCATAATCAAACACAGATAGACATTCCTCTGGCACTCTCTGCTTTCAGCCAAAAGCCATCTAACATCAGTGATAATATCTCTAGTACCACGACCCCTTCTAAACCCAACCTGCACTTCTGGCATTTCTCTGTTCATGTGGTCTTTCAGTAGTTCTTGGATAATCTTCAGCAGAATCTTGCTTTCATGTAATATCAATGATATTGTTTGATAATTCCCACACTCTGTTGGGTCACCTTTCTTTGGAATGGGAACAAATATAGATCTCCTCCAATCAGTTGGACAAGTGGTTGTCCTCCAGATTTTTTTATACAACTTGGTGAGCACATCTAAGGGAGCATCTATTAGTTGAAATACTTCAATTGGTATACCATGAATTCCTGGGGCCTTATTTTTTTGTCAATTCCCTCAAAGCAGCTTGGACTTCTTCCTTCAACATCATATATAGACTCTTGTTCATATGCTGTTTTATGAAATTCTTCTGTACCTGCATATTATTTCAGTATACTCTGTATACTCTTTCCATCTTCTTTTAATACTTCCTGGATCATTTAATATTCTGCTCAAACCATCCTTAAGTGTAGCAACTCAAAGTTTGAATTTGTTCTTCAGTTATTTGAGCTTAAGAAATGCTGAACGAGTTCAGCCCTTAATTGGAAGCAGGAGTGACATCTACTTAAACAACATGCCTCTGGAAACTCTATGAATTTTGAGAAATGAAGATAATTATAAAAAGGCTTCAGACCTTTTGTTCATAGGGTCACTATGAGTCATGCTCATCTCAGTGGTAATCAACAATAAAAATTAATAATAAGAAGAAATTAATAATAATAGCAATATGATGTTGCTGTTGTTTACCATCAAGTTGGAATCAACCCATAGCTGACCCTCTGGAGTGTTTTCAGAGGCAGTTAATTGCAAAGGAGGAGACTGCCCGTCTTCTTCCATGGAACAGTTGGTGATCTTGAACTGTGTAGGTTCAGGATGATAGTGCAGCTTCTCGACATCAGGCCACTAGCATTCCCATTTAGTAGCAATAATAATAAAAACAACAACAGTAGTAGTAGTAATAATATCACATGTCAGCAAGATCCTACTGAAAATTATCCAAAACCAACTGGAACAGCACATCAACAGAAAACAGCCAGATGTGCAGGCACCAATGAAGGAGTTTTTCTTTTGCTTTTCAAGGAGAGGAACGAACTGAGGGTAGGAGTGGTGGTGAGTGGGTGGGGAGAAAAGTGCAACAATGAATGAATTCCAAAATTTCTGTAGATGTTCATTGAAATGAAAAATAAATAAATTAATTAGAAAAAAGAGGCTGTGGTACTAGGGACAGTATATGTAATGTTAGATGGATCTTGACTGGAAGCAGAGAATAACAAAGGAATGTGTTTAATTGACTGTGAAAGGTATTTGACTGTGTGGACCACAACAAACTGTACCTAACTATGAGAAGAATGGGAATTCCAGAACAATTGTTTGTGTTTATGCAAAACTTACAACTAGGAGGCAGTAATCAGAACAGAGCAAGGAAACACAGCATCGTTTAAAATCAAAAGGGTGTATTCCAGGTATGTGTTCTATGTCCATACCTTTTCAATCTATATGTGGAGCAAGTCAACCAGGAGGCTGGGCTCTATGAGGATGAATGTGGTATAAGGACTGGGAGAAGTCTCATCAACAATCTGCATTATGCAGATGACAAAACCTTGCTTGATGAAACTGAGGAGGACCTGAAGCACTTGATGCAGAAGGTCAAGGCTGAAGCCTTCAATACGGATTGAAGCTCAACATCAAGAAAACAAAGATTCTCACCACTTGGGCCAATTGGCAACATCATGGTAGATGGTGAAGAGATTGAAATTGTTAACAGCTTTAGTTTGCTTGGCTCCACTGTCAACAATCTTGGTACCATCAGCTAGGAAATAAAATACAAAATGCACTTGGAAAGTCTGCTTTCAGGCAGTTCTCCAAAGTACTAAAGAGCAAAGATGTCATTCTAGAGACTAAGGTGTGCCTGATCCAGGCCATGATCTTCACAATTACATGCTATGTGTCAGAAAGCTGGATAAAAACTAGGGATGATAGAAGGAGAATAGATGTCTTTGACCTCTGCTGCTACAGAAGTTTATTGAATCTACCATGGACTGCTAAGAGAACAAACAGGTTCATCTTTGGAGAAGAACATAGTGTTGGGAAGGGTGAAGGGTCAGTGAAGGAGAGAAAGACTCTCAACTAGGTGGATTGATACAGTGTTGGTACAATGGGCTCTTGTGTGTTAGGAAGTGCGAGGATGGCACAGGATAGAAGAGGGCTCATATCTTTTGTTCAGAGAGTCACTATGAGTTGTGCTCGACTTGGCAGCACCTGACAACAACAACAATTGCCTAAATATTTCTCTCTAAAATTCAGAAGGTTATGCTGACATTGCTGTAGGTTAATTTTAAAATACCTTGCTTCTCATGCAATGTACCTCGTATAATTTTTCAATGACTATTATGATTATTAACTGCTATCAAATAATGTGCAAGTTAGTATAACAACATAACACAACCATGCTCAATACTGTACTTTCCTCACAGTCTCTGCTGTATTTAGAACCATCAATCCATCTCATTGAGGTTCTTCATCTTCTTCATCTCCTTCATTAATTCTATGCAATACAAGCTGTCCATTCCGAAGAACTGATTCCTGATAACATGCCCAAGGCATGAGAGGTGAATTGTCTTTATCCTTTCCTCTAACACCTATCTTCCTTGCATGTTCTTCTAAGACAGACTTATTTGGTCTTTATTAATTTCTTCATATTTTTTATATTCGTCACTAACACTACAATTTAAAGCTGACAATTCTTCTTTGTGAGCTTTTAAAATTGAGACGTAATTGACATGCCACAGAATTCACCGTTTGTAACATCAGTGGTTTTTTACATAATCATCATAAGGTTGTGAAACCATCACCAGTATTTCCAGAATACTTTCATCACTGTTAAAGAAAGCATAATACAAATTAGCAGTCATTCCTCAGAAACCTCAATAGAATTTTAAGACTCTATTGTATGACTTTATTTTTGCAAATGTCAGCTTGAGTATTATGAATAATTGTCCTATATTTTTTAGGAAAACTAATTGAAGGATCACTTTAGATATATAATAAAATTAATTATTTGTCACATTTATCATTTTACTTAAGCATTTTCTTTTTCCTGGGCTTGTTATGAATTTATAGAATGAGAGAATTAGATTCTTTTGGAAGATGCAATCTAAAGTTGGCAGGATTCTAGGAACAGAAGGATTATAGGAAACCTGTGAGTGTTAAGTATTCAAGCCCTGGGTGAATATCTGTACGTGAATTTTTATTTTAGGAGATTATGATCCAAAACATGATCAAAAATACAGGAGACATTAACATTTTTCATCACTTTAAAAAATAAATAGCAAATGAATGTGATGATCCCTGTTCCTATTCTTACATGTTATTGTTGTGCACATGTTACAGGTGATACTTTTGTCTCAGAGAGTGCTTGACAAGTCACAATAGAGTTAGTATCACCATGCAACCAGATGTCTGATTCCTGATTTAGTGACTAGAGGCTTTTCCTGTAAGGTAATTTACGCTTTAGGGCCAGAAATATCATTAACTTCATATTATGCATCTAACTGCAACTAATAATGCTCATCTCCTGGTGATGTCTTACACAACATTGTTTTCTTCATTCCACTTTGTGAGAAAGGATCATGTCTCCTGGGTTTTGTAAAATACTCCCTACCTTATTGCAAAATTCTTTTCTGAGATATTAACACAGTGCTGTTGTTGTTAGGTGTTAGGTGAGTTGGTCCCAACTCACAGAGACTATAAATAAAGCAGAACATCACAATGCCTGGCCATGTGTCACCCTCACAGTAATCACTATGCTTGAGGACATCCTCACAGCCTTACATCAATCCAACTCTTTGAGATTCTTTCTCTTTTTTTTACTGATCTTCTGCTTTATAGTGTATGCTGTTCTTATTTAGAGACAGCTCATTCTCGAAAACATGTGCAAGTATATAAGATGAATTTTCAACATTATCACCTTTTTATTAAAATTTAATGAATGGTTTATAAAGAACTTGATTTCCATTCATTCATTGTTGTACATTTTCCTCCCTGCTCCTCTCCCCCCAGTCTGCTTATTTCTTTGGAAAAAAAGTTCTTTCATTGTTGCACAGTTTCCCCCAACCCCTGACCACTTTACTATGCAGCTCTTATTCTGGACTCTTGTCATGCCAATAATACTTAACCATTTATTCCTTTCATATAGCTCCCTCCCTCATCTTTTTCAATGCTGTGTACACTATTTACCCCCTCTTTTCTTAACTTCCCCTCAACCTCAGTGTCAGTCCAGTTTTATAACAGTGACATTATGCAGTATTTGTCTTTTTGTGACTGAGATATTTCACTCAGCGTAATGTCCTCCATGGTCACCCACTTTGTATAATATTTCATAAGTTCTTTGTTTTTCAGTGCTGCATAATATTCTGTTCTGTGAATATACCATAACTTCTCTATCCATTAATTTCTTGATGAACACTTTTGTTGTTTCCAACTCTTCACTATTGTGAATAAAGCAATGAGAAATCAGCCCATATCAACTGATTTTGACAAGGAGATGAAATCAGTTAAGTGGGGAAATAATAGCCTTTTTCACAAATGGTGTTGGCAAAATTGGAAAACATTTGCAGAAAACTCAAACAAGACCCATGCTGCACACCATACACAAAAACCAACTCAAAGTGGATCAAGGACCTAGGACTAAAACCAAGGACTATAAAGTTCATTAGAAAAAAGCTAGGGAGGACTCTAGAAGCCGAAACAACTATGAGGTATCATCTCACCACAGTTAAGAATAGAAAAATTCAACAGAACAGCAAGCAACAAATGCTGGCTAGGTTGTGGAGGAACTGGAACCCTTATTCACTGTTGGTGGAAGTGTAAAATGGTGCAACCCCTGTGGAAGGTGGTGTGGTGCTTTCTCAAAAAGTTACAGCTTGAAATACCACTTGACCCAGCAATTCCACTACTGGGGATATACTCCAAAGAGACGATAACTGCCACCCAAGCAGATATATGCACACCCGTGATTTTCACGGCTTTGTTCATGATAGCAAGGACTTGGCAACAACCTAAGTGCCCATTAACAAATGATTAGAGAAGCTGTGGTATATTCACACAATGGAATACTACACGGCATTGAAAAACAAGGAACTTATGCACTATTATTAAAAATGAGTGACCCTTGAGGATATTATGCTGAGTGATATATCTCAGTCACAAAGGGACAAATACTGCATAGTGCCACTTTTGTAAAACAGAACTGACATCGGGGTTGGGGGGAGATTGAGAAATATGGAATAAAAAAATGTATACCGCATTGAAACAGATGAGGGAGGAAACTATTTAAAAAGTATATGTGATTAAGTATTATTGTCATGACAGGAGTCCAAAACAAACAAAGGCTGCATAGTGGAGTGGATCTGGGGGGAGGGATTGTAAAATAATGTGGGAATTTTTCCTTTACTTTTCAAAGAAAAGAGTGTCCTGGGGGGTTGGGGCGAGAAGGTGGACAGGGAGAAAAGTGCAACAATGAATGAATGGAAAGTCAAAGTCTCTATAAATTTTCATTAAAATTAATTTTAAAATGATAAAAAAGAACCCTAGAAGCACTAATCCACAACATGAACAATCTTCCAAGCATCCTGGAAAACCTACAATGAGAAGATAAAATAGATGAATGGGACCTTCTAAGAATCAAATCTCTATGCACATCCAAAAACTCCTCCAACAGGGTAAAAAGGGAAGCCACAGACTGGGAAAAATATTTGGTAATGACATATCTGATAAGGGACTTATACCTAGAATTTATAGAATACTCGAGAGCCACAACAAGTTAAAGGTAAACAACCCAATTGCAAAATGGGCACAGGATATGAACAGACACGTCACCAAAGAAGACCCTCAGATGGTAAACAAACACATGAAGAAATGTTTAAAATCCCTAGCTCTAAGAGAGATGCAAATCAAAACAACTATGAAATATCATCTCACGCCAGTAAGGATAGCAAAATTTAACAGAGCAGCAAACAGCAAATGTTGGTGAGGTTGTGGAGGAACTGGAACCCTTATTCACTGTAGGTGGGAGTGTAAAATGGTGCAACCCCTGTGGAAAGCGGTATGGTGCTTTCTTAAAAAGTTGGAAATAGAAATACCATTTGATCCAGCAATTCCACTACCATGAATATACCCTAAAGAAACCAGAACCACTACTCAAGCAGATATATGCACATCTATGTTTATGGCATCTTTGTTCACATTCTCACTTCTAAGGCTACATTTTTTTTTTGTTGTTGTTGTTCTCTTGGAAATAATAATATAGTCAATATTCTTCTCTAACAATGTAAACTAGACATAATTCTACTTCTTTCCTCTTTATTCATTGTCCAGTTTTATGTACATATGCAACAAGCAAAGCCAAAAACATATCCACATGTTTTTTGTTTTCAGCTGCCCTTGAGTATGACTCACGACTCAGTGAAGGACAGACCTGAACCCTAGTCTATCCTCTGCAACTCACAATCTCTGACATATTTAAGCCCATAGCCATAGTCTTCCTCTCTCTCTCACTGATCTTCCACCTTTCCAAGCATGATTGATGTTCTTTTCCAATAAATAGCTCCTCCAATGTCACATAACAACAACATTATGTCCAAAGTATACGAGACAAAGCTTTACACAATTCTTGCCTCTTAGGAGCATTCTGACTACACTTTCTCCAAGACGTATGTGTTTGCTCTTCTGCCAGTCCATGGGATATTCAATACTTTCCTCCAATACCACAACTCAAAGCCATCAAATTTCTTTTGTCATCCTTATTCATCTTTCAGTTCTCAGATGCACAGCAGGTGATTGAAATGACTATAGATTGAATCAAATACATGTTTCTCTTTAAACTGGTATCATTACTCTTCAAATCTTTGGTGAGTTCCCTGACTTTTCCAATGTAATACATGCCCTTATCTCCTGAATACTGGTACCAAAAGGGTTGATTATGGAACCAAGTGAGATGGAATCATGAGAGGTTTCAAACAACAAATGCTGACAAGGTTATGGAGAAATGGGAACCTTTATTCACTGTTGGTGGCAGTATAAAATGCTACAGCCACTATGGAAGACTGTATGGCGCTTTCTCAAAAAGTTGCAATTAGAGATACCATTTGATCCAGCAAGTCCACTACTGGGAATATACCCCAAAGAAACCATAACCATCACCCAAGCAGATATATGCACACCCATGTTTATCGCAGATTTGTTCACAATAACAAAGAGTTGGAAACAACCTAAGCGCACATCAACAAACAAATGGATAGAGAAGCTGTGGTATATTCACACAATGGAATACTATGTTGCATTTAAAAACAAGGAACTCATGCAATATTATTAAAAATGGATGAACCTGGCAGACTGATATTTCACTGCTGAGTGAAATATCTCAGTCACAGAAGGACAAATACTGCATAGCGTCACTGTTGTAAAATGGGACTGACTTTGGGGTTGGGAAGAGACTGAGAAATATGGGATAGATTATGCATACTGATATGAAACAGATGAGAGAGAGAACTGTTTAAATGGGGTATATGATTAGGTATTATTGTCATGACAGGAGTCCAGAATGAAGGCTGCATAGTGGAGTATACTTGGGAGGAGGGATTATATAACAATGAAAGAATTTTTCTTTTACTTTTCAAAGAGAAGAACGAACTTGAGGAGGGGGTGGGCAGGGAGAAAAGTGCAGAAATGAATGAATGGAAATTCAAAAATCTCTGTAAATTTTCATTAAAATTAATAATATTAAAAAAATTTTAAAAAAATAATTATGAGAGGATTGAAAATACTATGGATAGGGTTAGACAACTCTTACTCTTCAAAGGAACATCTTTATTCTTTTTTTAACTTTTTAAATATTAGTATGATTAATTGACAAAATTTTGGTACATTGTTTCTTATAAAATACCCTTCCCAAATCCTTCACCTCTCCAACCCAGTGAATTGTGTAATCCTATGATTAAGCCCCTATTACCCATCTGCACTCCTCTATTTACACCCTCTCCCAGCCTTGGATACTCACACTCATTCTACAACAATGGTTTTATACAGTATTGGTCCTTGTGGGACTGAGTTCGTTAACTCAGCATAACGCTTTCCAGTCCCTCTCAAGTTAGGTAGTAATTTATAAAATGATTACTCCTGCATGCTGTGTAATATTTCATTGTATGAATGAACCACAATTTCTCAATCCATTCCTTTGTAGTTGGACATCTGGGCTTCTTCCATGTTCTTGCTATGGTGAATGATGCTTCTATGAACATTGGTGTACAAGTTTCTGTTTGAACCTCAGTTCTCATTTTCATGGGGTATATTCCAAGCAATATGAATTTCTATGTTTAGCTTTTTTAAAATATCTTTTTTTATTTTCTACTAGTTTATTTGCAAAGTTCTAATACAAATTCCAACAAATTCTTCAATTTCCCTTACCCCCTCACCCATCAAATTGTACAACCCGATGGTTAATCTCCTCTCCCCTCTGGACATCCACATCTCAGTACTTCAGCTTTTTGAGGAAATGCCAAACTACCTTCCACAGGAGTTGTACTGTAGTACAATTCCACCAATAATGTAAAAGAGTTCCTATCTCACCATGCCCTCTTCAACATTTATTACTTGCTGGCCTGTTAAATGTTACCACTGTTACAGAAATGAGATGGTATCTCATTGTGGTTTTGAATTGTATCTCACTTATTGCCAATTATTTGGAGCATTTCTTCATATATCTGTTGGTCATTTGAAAATCTTCCTTTGTGAAAATTCTTTCCATGTCTTTTTCTCACTTTGTAATTTAGTTATCAGACATTTTCTTGTGGATGTCCAGGAGTGTTCTATAAACTTCCGTTATGAGACTTTTGTCTGAGATGGTATTGTCAAATGTTTGTTCCCATTCAGTTTGTTTTCTTTTCTACCTTTTAGAAAAAAATATTATGGACACAGGAATTTAATCTTTAGAAGTTCCCATTCATCAGTTTTATCCTTTTCATATTTTGCATTTCTGGCTGCCTTTGGCAGTCTCTTTACACGGTAGACTAGGGCTTCTAAGTTCGATCCCAGTTTGTCTCTTATGAACTTTTTTATTTTGGGTTTTACTCTTAAATCTCTCATCCACCTCGAAGTGATTTTTGTGTATGGTGTGAGATATGGATTCTGTGTTAGCTTTTGCCAGCACCATTTCTTAAAGAGGTTGTCATTTCCCCATTTAATTGGTTTTACTTCCTTATTGAGTAGTTGGGTCTATTTCTGGGTTCTTGATTTTGTTACAATTATCTATGTGCCTATTATTGCACCAGTACCATGCTGTTTTGATTACTACCACTATGTAGTATGTTTTGAGGTCAGGGAGTGCTATACATCCCATTCATTTTTGCTTGTCAGGAGTGTTTTGCTTATTCAGGATCTCTTGCCTCTCCAAATAAACTTGGCAATTTCCCTTTTGATCTCTTTAAAAACCAATTTGGTATCTCTATTGGGATTGCATTGAATATGTAGATTGCTTTTGGTAGGATTGTCATTTTCACAATATTTAGTCTTCCTATCCATGAACAGGGCACATTTTTCCATTTCTTGAGGTCTTTTATTGGTCTTGCAGAAATGTTCTGTAATTTTCTTTGTTTGGGTCTTTTGTATCTCTAGTTAGGCTCACTCCCAAGTATCTCAATTTGTGGTTGGCTATTGTAAATGGTATTGCTTTCTTGGTTTCCTTCTCTGATTTTTGGATATTGGTCTTATATACTGCCACACTACTAAATTGGCCTACTAGCTCTAAAAGCTTTTTTTTTTTTTTTTGTTTAGTCTTAGGAGTTTTATATGTACACCATCATATCATCTGCATATAGTGATATTTTAACCATCTCTTTGACAACCTGGATGCCATTTATTTCCTTCTCTTGTCATATTGCCCTAGCAAGCAGATTGAATAGAAGTGGTGACAGTGGATATCCTTGTCTGGTCCCTGTTCACAAGGAAAATGTTTTTAATCTTTCTGCATTGAGAATGATATTGGCTCTTGGTTTTGTATATATATTTTTCACTGTTGAGGAAATTCCCTTCTATTCCAATTTTGCTGTGTGTTTTAATCAGGAAGTGGTGTTGGATTTTGCCCAATGCCTTTTTTGTATCAATTGCTAAGATCATATGGTTCTTATTATTTATTTTTTTAATATGGTGACTTACGTTGATTGTTTTTCTTATGTTGAACCATCCTTGCACACCTGTTATGATTCCCACTTGGTCATGGTGAATTATTTTTTTTTATATGCTTTTGGATTCTATTGGTTAGAATTTTCTTAAGGATTTTTGCATCTATTTTCATGAGAGATATTTTTCTGTGGTTTTCTTTCTTGGTAATATCTTTGACTAGTTTTTGGTATTAGGGTTATGCTTTCATCACATAATGACTCTGGGAGTGTCCCTTCCTTTTCAATTTTTTTAAACATTTTACATTAATTGGTGCTAGATCCTCTCTGAATGGTTGGGAAAATTCAGCTTTGAAGCCATCTGGTGCAAGATGTTTCTTATGGGGAAGTCTTCCTATGACCTTTTCAATGTCTTCTTTGCTTTTTTTTTTAATATTATTTTTGTGTGTCAAATCAGTTCGGACTGGTACAGGAGGAGATTGTCCCTCCTTCTCCAGCAGAGCGTCTGGTGAATTTGAACCATGCAAATCTGGGCAATGTCTTCTTTTGTGATGGGTCTGTTCAAGTGTTCTATATCTATCTGTATTTGTTAATCTGGGTAGGGTATGGGTTTCAAGAAATTTGTTTATTTCCTCTAGGTTTTCAAATTCATCAGAGTATAACTTTTTATAGTATTCTGATGTTATTTAAATTCCTCTGGTTCTCTTGTGATGTCACCTCTATTATTTCTTAATTGAGTTATCTGTGTCTTCTCATTTTTTTCCTCTTTTGTTAAGTTTGTCACTGGTTTGTCAATTTTAGTGACTAAAAAAAAAAAAAACAAAAACAACAGCTCCTGGTCTAATTGATGGTTTTAATTATTTTTTTCTGTTTTCCATCTCATTTATTTTAGCTTTTTTCCTGATAATTTCTTTTCTTCTAGAGGCTGTAGAATTAGTTTGTTGTTCTTTTTCTAGATGATGAAGCTATTGAGTTAGAGTATTGATTTTTCTTCTTTCTGCCTTTGTGTGTGTGTGTGTGTGTGTGTGTGTGTGTGTGTGGTTTGCTGATTGCTATGAACTGCCTCCTGAGGACCGCTTTTAAATTTCATTATTTCTTTTATAAATCAAGCATATTTCTAGCAGAGAGCTGTTTAACTTCCACATGAATGCTTCTGTAAGCTTTATACTCCTGTGGTTAATGTTTAGATTTATGGCGTTATGATCTGAGAAGATCCTTTGTATCATTTCAATGTTTTTTAATTTGTTGAGGGTGCTTTGTGTCTTAATATGCAATTAATTCTGGAGAACGTACCATGTGAACTTGAGAAGAAAGTGAATTGAGTTTTATTTGGGTGCAGTTCACTGAATAAATCAACTAGGTCAAGTCGGCGGAGTGTGTAGTTCAGCTCTTCTGTATCTTTGTTGAGTTTCTTTAGAGCTGACTTATCTTTTGGTGATAGTGGTGTGTTGAAATCTCCTACCTATACTGTGGTGTTGTCTATTTCTTTCTTCAATTCTATTAACTTGTTCTATGTATTTTTTCCAGTCTATCTTTTGGTACGTAAATGTTGACCAAGGTTATGTCGTCTTGATCTTTTGTGTCTTAATCAGTATATAATGATCTTCCTTATCGTTTATTGTGGTTTTCATTCTGAAACCTATTTTATCAGAGATAAATATTGCCACTCCAGCTCTTTTGAGGTTTCCATTTGCTTAGTATATTTTTTTTATAGCCTTTGATTTTGAGTTTGTGTTTTTCTTCTTTTTTAGGTGTCTTTTGTAGGCAATATATGGATGGGCTTTGGGTTTTGTTTGTTTTTTTTTTTTTCATTCAGCTACTCTTTTTCTCTTAATTGGTGCATTTTGTCCAATCATATTAAGTGTCGATATTGTCAGGCAAGGTTTTACTTTTGCCGTTTTGCCATCTTTCTTTTTCTGTTGTTTCTGGTTATTATGGTCCATGCATTTTCTTTTGGCATCCTGGTGGGAAGGACTGCTCTTAGAATTTCTTGTCATTTTCGTCTTGTTTTCACAAATTCATTAAGTTCCTTCTTTTCTGCAAGGGATCTAATTTCTCCTTCATACTTGAAAGAAAGCTTCCAACTTTTTCATTGTCTTCAAGCTTGCATAGTTTCTGCTTAAAATTCAGAACTTAATATAATTGTCTCCCCTTTGTAGGTGAATTTTTGTTTTTCTTGTGTTGCTTTTAGAATTCTATCCTTGTCTTGATTTATTTTTTATTTTATTTTTTTTTTTTTTTTTTGCGGGGAGTGGTCTAGTATATTTGGCATTCGCTATGTTTCTTGAAGGTAGATTTCTCCATTCTTCAGAATACCTGGGAAATTACCTCCTAGTACTTCTTCCAAAATTTTCTTGGATATTTTCCTATCATTCCACTTCTCTGGAGTTCCAATCATACACACATACAGACACACACACAGACACACAGACACACACACACACACACACACACACATTCTATTCTGTTTGATGTCATCCCACATAATTCTAATATTTCCTTCCTTTTCTTTACATCTAATCTCTGAGTTTTCTTCAAATATGTTTTCAGTGAGGCTCTTGTCTTCCAACTCACTGACTCTCTGTTCCATCTCTTCAGTTTTACATTTTTGTCCTAACAGAGTGTTGGACACTTCTTCCATTTTGGTCTTAATATCCTGGATTGCATTTTCATGCTTTCTATTATTTCTAGGACTGTGTTGGCTGTATCCTCTTTGTCTTGTGATGATTTTTTAAGTTCTTGTACCTCTTTATTTATTCCATAAATTCTTTCTTCCATATTTGTCATTTTCTTCCATATGTGTTCAAGTTGCTCCTCATTGATATATTTCTTCTGGACTGTTTTCTCTGGCGTATTTGATTTCTTAATTATTTCTTTTATCATTTGCATCTTCTTTTATAGCTGTTCAGATAACTCCACATCAATATATTTTTTCTGGTTCCCTCTATCTAGGGTATTCATTGGGTGAGCTTTTTTAGAAGATGGGATTTTTTTTTTCTGATAACTGAGGTAGACTACTGCTTTCTTGACAATATGTGAGTCTTTTCTTAGTGGATGTTAAGTCATTATAACTATATAGTGACCGAGAGTATGGTAGTGTTTTGTAAAGGACCTGTATATTTGTGTTTTCTTCTTGACTTGATCCTCACAGGGCTGAGAGTCAAGCAGCGGTGATTTCTACAAAGTATCTGAATGAAAAATCAGTAAACCTTGGTTTTTCCTTCAAGAACTGAGTCTGCTGCCTCACTTGAGCTCTGGCTGTACCACGCTCATCTGCTTGAGCTCAAGAGATTCCACATGGTCAAGCAAAACAAAGAGGAGTGATCCCCACCAAGTACTTGAATGAAAAACTAGGAAACCTTGGTCTTCCCTTTGAGAACTGGCTCCACTGTTGTTGTTTTGTGCCATCAAGTTACCTGCAAATCATACTGACCTTATGTTCAAAAGCCCTAAACCTTGCTCTATTCCTTGCCAATTTTATTTTCTCCTATATACCTACCCCCATTACCCCAGTAACTGAATCAATCCATTTTATAGAGGTTCTTCTTCTCCTGTGCTGTACCTCCACCCTTCCAAGCATGATCTTCCTCTCCAAGGACTGATCTCACCTTGCAACATGTCCAGAGTATGTCACATAAAGCTTCAGAATCCTTGCCTCCAAGGAACAGCCTCACTTCACCCTCTCCAGGAAGAACTCGTTTGTTCTCCTAGCAGTCCACAGTATATTCAATACTCTTCTCCAGCACCAAAGCACAAAGGTATCAACTTTCCTTCTGTCATCCCTAGTCATTGTGCAGCTCTCTGATGCATAGCAAGTAATTGCAAAGACTATCGCTTGTGTCAAGCACATCGTAGTCTCCAGACTGGCATCATTGTTCCTCAGTACCTTGGAGAGGTCTCTGACAGCAGATTTCCCAGTGCAATTCATCTTTTAATTTCCTGGCTGCTGGTACCAAGAGTGTTGATTGTACAGCTAAGTAAACTAAATCTGTTAACAATTTATTCTCTTCATCATCTGTCATGATGTTGCCAATGGCCCAGTGTTGAGAATCTTGTTTCCATATTGAAGGTTGCTGTTCTTCACCTTCTGAAGCAAGCACCTCAGGTCCTTCTCAGCTTCAGCAAGTAGGGTTGTGTCATCTGCATAACACAGATTGTTGATGAGTCTATCTCCAATATTGATGCCACACTTCTCTTCATAGATCTCAGCCTCCTGAAGAATCTGTTCTGCCTATAGATTGAAAAGATATGGAGATAGAACACATCGTTGATGTACACCCTTCCCAATTTTGAACCATGCAATATTTCCTTGCTCTGTTCTGATGACTGCCTCCTGATTCAAGTATATGCTTCACATAAGCATAATCAAGTGTTCTGGGATTTCCATTCTTCTCAGATTCAGCCACAGTTTGTTAAGATCTACACAGTCAAATGCCTTTGCATAGTTAATGAAACACAGATAGACATTCCTCTTGTAGTCTCTGCTTTCAGCTAAGATTTACCTGACATTAGTTATAATATCCCTAGTGCCACAGCCTCTTCTAAATCCAGCCTGCACTTCAGGCAGTTCTCTGTTGATGTGCTGTTCCAGTCATTTTTGGTTAATCTTCAGCTAAATCTTGATTGCATGTCATATCAATGATACTCTGCCAGATCATTTTTCTTAGGAATGGAAACAAATATAAATCTCTTCCAGTCACTTAGCCAGTTGGTTGTCCTCCAGATTTCTTAGCACAACTTGATGAGCACATCCAGTGCGGTGTCTTATTTGTTGAAATACATCAATTGGTATGTCATCAATTCATGGGAACTTCCTCTCCCCCGCCCCTGCCAATTCTTTCAGAGCAGCTTGAATTTCTTCCTTCATCACCACAGGCTCATGATCATACGTTGTTTCATTAAATTCTTCTGTGTCCACCAATTCCTTTTGGTGCAATGACTCTGTATACTCTTTCCATCTTCTTTTAATGCTTCCTGGATCATTTAATATTCTTCCCAAAGCATCTTTAAGTATTCCAACTAGAGGTTTGAATTTGTTTTTCAGTTCCTTCATCTTAAGAAATGCTGAGCGAGTTCTGCCCTTTTAATTTTTCTGACTCCAGCTCCTTAAACATTTCATTGTAATATTTTACTTTGTTTTCCGCTCTGCCCTCTGGAATTTTCTGCTCACCTCCTTAATATCTTGATTTCTACCCTTTTGGCTGCTTGATACTTCAGTACAATATTTAGAGTTTCTTCTGACACTCATCTTGGTCTTTTCTGGCTCCACTGCCTCACTCAAATTCCAACTGTTCCTCTCAGGCACATCACTCTCAGGTGCCATCATTATTCTTTAACATTTTAGAGTGTTCATTTTCACTAGATTTGTCCAATCAAGAGTGTCCTTTGGTTTGTCAGCTACAGATTGCATGAGTGTTGAGTGTGGATTCCAGTAGAATGAAATTATTAAGCAACTTCAGTCCTTTCTCTTTATCATGCTTTTTTGACTCATTTGTGAGGATTTTTGTTTTCTTTATTTTTTGGTGTAATCCATATTGCAAGTTGAAGGATTTGATCTGTATCAGTAAATGCTTCAAATTTTCTTCATTTTCACCAAGTAAGGCTGTGTCATCTCCCTTCAGATTGTTTATACCTACGATCTTGATGCCTTATTCTTCCTCATATAACTCTGTTTCACAAATTATTTGTTTAGCATGTAGACTGAATAAACAAGGTGAAATGATACAACTTAGACACATAACTCTTCTTATTTTATGTATTCCTTGATCTGTTCTAGAAACAGTTTCTTAGTATATAAAAGTTTCACATAAGTATAATTTTGTGTTCAGGAATTCTTATTCTTCTAAATACTATTCATAATTTGTTATGTCCTATACGGTAAAATGTCTTTGCATAGTCACTAAAACACAGATAAACTTATTTTCTATTTAATATAAGATATCCTTAAAATTAGCAGTGAGACTCTTTAATACAGGTCCTCTTCTGAATCCCATAGTTCCTTGTCTATATATTATTGCACTTATTTTTGGCTTATTTTCAGCAAGTGGGAGGGTGGGTTAAATTTTTGTTTAATCATTCATATATATCTTGTTTTGTAACATTAATTATAATTTATCACTGTCATTTTATCACCTCTCATCAATAACCTGTGCATGATATTAACTATATTGTTTGACAATTTCCAAATTCTGTTCTTGTTATTAGGTGCTATCAAGTCCAGTATAACTTATAGTGACTCTATGAATTACACATCTGAATTCTGTCCTAACCCATGCCATCCTCATCTTCTCTGATACACTTGAGCTCATTACTGCAGTCAGCATGCCTGACATCTCATTCAAGGTCTTCCTCTCTTTCAGTGACACCTTATGCTTCCAAGAATGATACATGTTTCCAAGGAATAGCCTTTCCTAGCAACATGTCCAAAGTACGAGAGATGAAGCTTTGTAAATCTTGCCTCCAAGGAACACTCTGACTGCACTTTTTCAAAGACATACATACCTGTTCGTTCTTTTGGTAATCCTTAGGATATTCAGTACTCTTCTCCAACATTACAACTAAATGGTATCAGTTCTTCTTCAGTCATCATTATTCACTGTTCAGTTCTCAGATGCCAAGCAAGTAATGGAAATACCATAGCCTGAACGAGGCACACTTTAGTTTTCTAACTAGCATCATTGCTCTTCAGTATTTTGAGTCTCTGACAACAACATTGCCCAAAGCAATACTTCTCCCTATTTCCTGGCTACTGGTACCAAAAATGTTGATGTTTTTAATTCAAATAAGACAAAACCACTAACAGTTTCAATCCTTTCTCCATCTATCATGATGTTACCCACTGGGCCAGTGGTAAGGACCTTTGTCTTGACGTTAAAATAAAATCCATATTATAGTCCGTTTGCAGCGAGCACTTCAGATCTTCCTCAATTTCAGCAAGCAAGACTGCATCAAATTTTGTTAAAGCACTTTTATTTGGCATGGCTGCTAATCAGTTCACCAGGTAGCTATCTTCCAAATCCTTAATGTTATCAAGTGAGCACCTCCATTGCTGCACTTTTTCAGTGGGTATTCCATCCGTTCTGGGAACTCTGCTTTTCTCCACTCTTTTTAGTGCAGCTTAGACTTCAGTCTTAACTATGTCATATCTTGATCATATGCGACCTGTGAATATGATTAAACAATAATTCTTTTTGATAGATTGATTTGGTATAATCCTATTGTCTTTTTGTGTGTGTGTGTGTTTTCACAGAAAATTTTTCTCATGGAATCCTCCACTAATGCAATTTGAGACCTGCATTATTTTCCTTTACTTCTTTCAGCTTAAGAAATGTTAAACTTTTTCTTTCTTTTCATTTTTTAGATGCAGGACTTCACATATTTCATTATACTTTCTTCATCTTATTCAATTGTCATGTTCAGCTTTCTTAATTAGAATGTTCTTCTCTTTATGTGGCAATTCTAAAGCAAGTTTCAGAGACATACATTTTGGTCTTCTTGTTCCATTTAGTGACTTTTGCTTTCTTCATATTTAACATCCTTGATACCATCTCATAACCCTTGTTGTTGTTGTTATGTGCCATCGAGTCGCTTGCAACTCATAGCTACCCTATGTACAACATCCCTAAACTCTGCTCTATCCTGTGCCACTCGCACCATCTCCGAAACACCCATCCCGATTACCCCAGTCACCGAATCAATCCACCTCATAGAGGGTCTTCCCCTTCTGCGCTGTCCCTCCACCCTACCAAGC
This sequence comes from Elephantulus edwardii, assembly GCF_000299155.1. Lineage (NCBI taxonomy): Eukaryota > Metazoa > Chordata > Mammalia > Macroscelidea > Macroscelididae > Elephantulus > Elephantulus edwardii. The sequence goes on from NW_006399870.1 coordinate 6,298,632, forward strand.
ATGATGTCCCTCTCCAAGGACCTGTCCCTTCTTGCAACATGTCCAAAGTATGTCATCTATCTCATAACCCTATCTATCTTTAATCATAAGTATTCAGTGCTCCAGATTTATTCTTGAGATGATCTCTAAATTCAGGTGGCATATACTAAAAGTTGTACTTTGAGTATTATATATTTATTTTAAATTTCTTCAGTTTCAATATTAACTTGCATATGAGCAATTTCTGTTTTGAAGTTGACCTAGTTTTTCCTGAAAGTATTGAGTTTCCCCATTGTTTATTGCATAGATGCAGTCAATTTACTTTCTCTGTATTCCACCTGGCAAAGAAAATGTATATGATAATCACAGGTTATGTTTAAAATAAGTGTTTGTATTGCATATATCATTGATCATACAAAATTCTATTGTGCTGTCTCTACTTAAGCCTATTTTCAAAACACAGCTCAAATTTTCACATTCCAAAGGAAATATGAGTGCTTATTGATTTTTTGATCAATTTCAGACTGCAAAAGTTAGTAGAAATCGTCAGTTTTTCATCATGTTTGGTTTTAGTCATTGGTGTGTGAATTTGAAGATTTACATTAATTGTTCTTCTTTAATGGTGGGAGGTCTGGTGACTTAGTGGGAAAGGCATTATTTTACCAGCCAAAGGGCAAGTGATTCCAGTCCACCAAATTCTCATGGAAGAAAGACGGGTAGTCTCCTGTTGTATGAGTTATAGGCTCTATAAACCTTCTGGAGGGTAAGCTATGGGGAGGTTTCAACTCATTGACATATAACAACAACTTTGTAATGGTATGGCTATTAACTCCCATATTTGAGATTCTTGATATGTTATTTTTTAAATGTCAAAAATTTCTTTTTCCCCTCATGTTGTTGTTGTTATGTACATTTGAGTCATCTATGACTCATGACGACTTTATGTACAATAGCTCTGAACCTTGCCCTATATTGAGCCAATCTCATCTTCTCCATATACCTACCCTCATTACCCCAGTCACTGAATCAATTCATCTTATCCAGGGTCTTCCTCTCTTGTGCTGCCCCTCCAGCCTTCTAAGCATGATGTCCTTCTTTAAGAACTGGTTCCTGTTGGCAACATGCCCAAAGTACATGAGAAAGAACTTCAAAATCCTAGCTTCCAAGGAGCAGCTTGGTTTCACCTTCTCCAGCTTAGCACTGTTTGTTCTCTTGGCAATCAACAGTATATTCAACATTCTTTTCCAGCACTATAATTCAAAGGCATCAATTTTTCTTCTTTTATTCTTAGTAATTGTACAGCTCTCTGATGCATAACATGTAATTACAAAGAACATGGATTGGATCAGGAGCACCTTAGTCTCCAGACTGACATCATTGCTCTTCAGTACTCTGAAGAGGTGCCTAATAGCAGATTTTCCCAGTGCAATTTATCTTTTGATTTCCTGACTGCTGATGCCAAAAGTGTTGATTGTGAAACCAAGTAAGCCAAAATTGTTAGCAATATCAATCCCTTATTTGTATATGGTGAAGCTTCCAATTGGCCCAGTGGTGAGGATCTTTTCTTTCTTGATGTTGAGCTTCAATCTATACTGAAGACTACAGTCCTTGACCTTCTGCAGCAAAAACCTCATAGCCTCCTTAGTTTCAGTACGTAAGTTGTGTCATGCTGGTGACACAATTCTGATACCATATTCCTTCTTAAACAGTTTGAATGGTCTGTTCTACATGTAGATTGAAAGCATGCAGAGATAGGATGCATCTCTGATGCACACCTCTCCTGATATTGAACCATGAAATATTGCCTTGCGCTGTTCTAATTACTGCTTTCTGGTCCACGTATGGGTTTTGCATGAGCACAATTAAGTATGATGTGATTCTCATCCTTCTCAAGGTTAGTCACAATTTATTTTGATCCACACAAGCAAATAAATGGCTTTGTATAGTTAATGAAACACAGATATTCCTTTTTATACGTGTTGTTGTATACCATAGAGTCAGAACTGACCCCTAGGAAACCCTCCAGTGGGTTTTCATAGACAGTTAATGGCATATATTTTTTAGCTGGTTTTTGTATAATCATTCAAATCCATTGTGCTTCATTCATATGCACTGTATATGTTTTATGGAATTAATTACTATTGACTAATGCCTACTTTTTCACTTACGTACATTATGTTTTATACATTCATTCATATGTTCGTTTTGATCATGAATGCAATGCTATTCCTCTTCAAACTGTCAATTCTAGCATCCAATACCACGTGATTGTCTGATTTCAAATGACCAATACAGAAACTGTATAAGCTTACTAATGCTTACTTAATATGTTGATTATTACACATTTCATTTATTATCATTTCAAATTATTATAGATTCATACTTCATACATCTCAGTTTTCAATTATTGATGAGTATTTCCAGCTGTTTCTTCTTACTTTGAGTGAAGCCATGTCAGCAAATGGAGTACTTGTGAAAGTTTTACTCTATCCACATCATTAAGGCAGACCTTAATTTGAAGTTGCAACACTTTGCTGATTGTGCTTTGAGTGTCTTCCAACCTAAGTTACTCATCTTTCTACACTGTATCAGACAATATTTCACTGCTGTTTATAATACTGTCACTGTCTAATTTTTCAGAAACAATTTACCAATCCTTCCTAAGGTGTCGTATTCTAGAATCTCTATTGAAATTTGTCCACTATGAAGGCTCTGTTAATATTTTAGATATAGGTGTCATAACTTCCAGTATACATTTTGGTTTTATCTTCTCTAAAAATTAGTCACAGTACTATTTTTTCTATTATGATTTACTATCTGAGAGTGGGAGTGTAGCTATATTCCTTTATCCAGGTATAGAAGAATGACTAATCCCCAGGCAGATGTTGATACTCTATTTCTCTTGAGGGAAGTTGTTGCTATGTATCTTTGGGTTGGAATCAACTTATAGCTGACACTCCAGTGGGTTTTCAGAGCTGGCAAATCATACATATTTTTCCTCCTAAGCAGCTGGTGGATTTGAAATGTGTACTTTTGCACTGGCAATGCCATTACTTACCACTAGGCCACCAAAACTAAGGGAAGCTGGTGTGGTTGCTGTGTGCAGTCAAGTTGGAGCTGACTTATAACTGCCCTCCAGCAGGTTTTCAGAGGCAGTGAATAGCATGGGATGAGATTGCCCATCCTTCTCCCACTGAGTATTTGAGCGAGCTTCCTGAGGAGAGCTGATGTTTTTATTGTTGTTCTTTTTCCTTATTGAATCCGAGTCCACCTGTAGGTGACCTTCTAGAGGGTTTTCAGAGGCAATGAATCACATTGGGAGGAGAATGCCTATCATTGTTCAGCAGAGTATCTGGTGACATTTCATGACTTTTGAAATCTGAAGCCTAAAAGGAGCAATTTAGCAACTAGTCGAAACTAGGCCAATAGTATTCCAGGAGCTTTAGACAGAACAGGGACAAACAGTGAAGCACAGAAAATTGACATTGAAATTTGCCTGTTTGAAAGACATGACAGCTTCTGCTTGCTGTAGAACTAATTATTATGCAAATTTATGCTAATAAACTCTGCCATGAATGTTGTTGAGAAGCTGCCTTTTCCCGTTAACATAGCTGTAATGAGAGGTAAATTTGTAATGCAGATGCCCGAGGTAATATATCCTAAATCACTTTATGGTGTAATAGACTTTCTCACCCCACCCGGTACAAATGTCAATTTAAATTAGTCCTTGCTTTGCATATTTATTGAAGCTTTATTTATGGCTAATATGTACTAAGGATACCAACTAAACAGTCCCCATTGCTTGTTAGAAGTGTAATTTTGTAGGGAGCTGGGATTGGCACTTGTCACATAGATAGAGGGATGCTTTCTCTTCCCCTAGCTAGTACAGCAGTAGCAGCTTGGATGGTGCCAAAGTTGTTCACATGTGCTCCTCCTTTGAACTTGCTATTAAACCAGGCTTTGCAGTGAGAGAGCAATTCTATCAAGTTATTTTTATACCATGTTTCTAAGAGTTAATTGTATGTATCACCTCTATTTTGCATTTGTGAAACCTACAGAGCTGCAGAAACGCTCTTGCTGACCAAAAAGAAGTTGCTCTTGAGCTTAGACCTTCTCTCTCTCTCTCTCCCTCCCTCCCTCTCTCCCACTCTTTCCCTTCCTCTCTCTTCCCCTCTCCCTCTCTCCCTCTCCGTCACACTCTCCCTCATGCACACACAAGCATGCACAGACAAGCATACCTCAACTCCTTCTATATACATATAAGAACTCACCTACAATCTCATGTCTATCTTTGCTCAGGTGCTTTTTTTTCTGTTTCACATTTATGTAAACTCTCTTCTTCTGAGGATCAAAGCCCTAAAATACTTGGTTTTAATTGTTATGTTTGTTCTCAAACATATATGATCGACTTCTCAAGCACATAGCCCAGATTTAGACTTTTTTGCATGACATTGATTCTTTCATAAACATGCAGGATGGCTGGCATAAGAACTTGGAAAAATTTTTTCCAGTAATTCTGATAGGACACTTTTGGTATTAGGTAGGGAAAATGGCTCTGAACTGTGAATTTTCTTCCTAGTTTGATCACTTTCAATAAAATAAAGTACCTACTATGAGCCTGGCATAATTGTAAGCATTTCACTCACACTTTAATTCTTTATCCTTTTAATTTACAATGTAGGTGTTATTGTATCAATATGTCAGAGAAAGAATCTGAGTCATTATTAGTTTAAATATTGTCAAAAATTATTCAATTGTAAGATAAAATTCCAATGTTTGTTTACAGCTCTAGAGCTCATGTATTAATGATCTTTGGTTTTGTATATTTTACTTTTAGTATGGTAAAATGCCTTTGAGCTTTGGTGCTGGAAAGGAGTGTTGAGGGTACCATGTACTGCTAAGAAAACAAACAGATTCATCCTGGAGAGGGTTAAACCAAGCTGTTCCTTGGAGGCAAGGATTCTGGGGCTTCATCTGACATACTGTCGTCATGTTACAAGGAGAGACTGGTCCTTGAAGAGGGACATCATGCTTGGGAGGGTGGAGGGCAGACGTAGGAGGGGAAGGCCCTCTGGGAGATGAATTGATTCGGTAACTGGGGTAATTGGCATGAGTGTGTCAGAGACAGTGCAATTGGCACAGGACAGAACAGAGTTTAGGGCTGTTGTACATAGGATCGCTATGAGTGGCAAACAATTGCACTTAACAACAACAACCTGGTAAAATGTAGCGTAATGGTAATTTATGATTTTAAAAATTCTTTTGTGTGTATTTTGTATTGTCAGCTTTTAAGATAATTTCCAAAACATTTTCATCGCATTAAAAAGAACACTTTATCTGTAATCTACATTATGATTCTATATATATTTAAGTGTTCTATCGTTGTTGTTGATGTGTGTCACCAAGCCAAAAGTGACTTATAACTGACCCCCCATTGAGTTTTAGAGGCTGTAAATCTTATAGGAGGAGATTGCTCAACTTTCTCCTTTTGAGGTATTTTATATATAAGTTAAATAAAACAATATTTTTCTATTTGTCTCTGGATAATTTCCATTCAGCATAATGGTTTCCAAGTCCATTTATGTTGTAGCATATATAACTTTATTTCTTTTCAAAGATAAACAATATTTCATTTCAATTGAACAATATCTCAAATTTTGTTTATTAATTTCTACATTTTTGCTATTATGAATAATCTGCAATGAATATTGGTGCATAAGGATCCAAATTTCTTGGTTTTGGCCCATTATTGTTGTTAGGTGCCGTCGAGTCGTAGACGACTCATAACAACGCTATGAATGAAAGGCCTGAGCACTGTTCTTACATAGAGTTTCCAGAGGTGAGCCATTTTGGAGGTGGATGCTGCTCCTGCTTCCAGGCTTGTTTTAATCAGGAAGCATCACTGTCACAGTGTTCAGCATCACAGCAACCATGAGTTACCTCTGTACAGCAATGCACAGACCAGTGCTAAACCACCTAGAAGAATGTTTGATAGGAAAACAATATGAAGCCGGCCTGAGTTTTTAGCCCAATATAGCTAAGGATGGAATACTTGCGTTATGTTCTTTTGACTGTACTATTCTGCGTCTTAATATTTGAAATATTGAACCCAATGAACTTAAAATTCTTAGATCTACATATCTCTGAATATGTTCTTTGATAACATAAAAAACTATTTTTTACCACAATTGTCTCCTCCTATTATTCTTTGTTATTTAAGCTTAAGCTAATAACATGTTTAAAGGGTTTTAACTGATGATATGCATCTGTTTATAGGTTTTCTTCCTGTCTGGTATTTTGAATCTCAATTGTTTTGTTTAACACAAGGATCAGAAAATTAACCTATAAAGAATCAAGATTAACCCAGCATAATAATATGTGGAGCTAGATATGTATTTGTTTGTGTGTAAATGTGTAATTAAGTGAAACCAAATGCTCTGTTGTTTAGATGTTATTCATATAAAATGTCCTTAATATGAACAAATTCTTTCTGTGAAATTATCCCAACAGACCATACACATATGCAAATTCACAAGGCATGTAAATATAGCAAGTTTGTGCCAGATATGTGTTTATAGCATGTCATAACTTGAATAGAAGAAAACAAAACGATGGAACCCAGGATTTTTTTTAATGTAAAAAGTAAGCTAGAAAAATCTGCTGCATAATCAGTGCCCAGAAGACAGGCTTAGGACTGACTTTCTCTTTTATCATGTTGACCTAGTAAAATACTGCCATTGGTATAAATCTCACACAAATAAAAAGAAAATAAGGATTAAGAGGGGAAAAAAATCATAAGCTCTGTCCCCAATAACCAGAATATCCAGAATTCCCATATGCTGTCATGCAATTCTACATGCTCAGGAAAAATAGATTTTATTATTAAAATTCACAAAAAAATGTAAAAATGCTGGACAAGCTGGGAATAAAAATTATGATTAAAGGAGCTTATTCATTGGATATTAGAACCATCCTTTCTCTATATTATAGGTCAAGTAGAAAGAAGTTCATATAATTGCATCATGAACATTTTCCCATGGGGTGTAGATTTTGAAGGGATATAGTTTGAAAAATACGTAGTCGTGGGAAAGACACAGACCAGCAAATGAGCCAGAGAGGAAATCAAGAGTGATGGTGTTCATTCCTGGGGGAGCATCTAATGAGACAGTGGAAAATATACAAGATAGACTTTTGCGATCTGCCAATGTAGACACTGTTGTTGCTGAGGACCACTGATTTGGAACTGCCCCTTAGGTGACCCTCCAGTGGGTTTCACACGCAGCAAATTGCACGGGAGGAAATTGCTTATCCTTCTTCCACAAGCAGCTGGTAGATTCAAATGGAATGCTTTTGGGATTGCAGTGCAGCTTCTACCATGCATACTGAAGTGCATAGAAAAATGTTTCTTATCATTGATTAAAATCACATTGTCTCCTTTACAAAGCTTATTCCTTTGTAAAATCAGAAAGATAAAAATTTCAAAACCCAGGAGTGTGATAAAGATGTCTTTTTTCCCTCTTTATTATAATTTGATTAAATATTTACAAAGCAAATTGTTTTTTCCATTCAGCTATTTATACACATTTAGTTTTATAACACTGATTATAATACCCACACCATAATCACTTCTAGGGAGCTCTGGTGGCCAATTGGCAAGAAGCTGCTCTGCAAACCCCAAGGCAAGTGGTTCGAATCCACCAACAGGAGATGAATGGGCAATCTCCTTCCATGCAATTAGCTGCCTCTGAAAACCCGCAGAAGGGTCAGGTATTGGTCAGTTCCAACTTGACGGTAAACAACAACAACAACATTGCCATAATCACACTTCCTTACCCCTTCCTTCCTATTGAGCATTAGTCTAGATAAAATACTGTGCTTTTGACTCTACATTGTTAGTTATTCTAAAAGGAAGTCCCACTAGGCTTGGAGGATAAAGAGTTTAAAGGGTCAAACAGGAAAGGGTAGTGCTCCGGGGAAAAGGATCCCAAATGCTGCACAGTCTGGCAATAGGAACATGGGCTGCTGTGGCTTAGGAAGTGCCCTGACCACAATGATTCCTGTGAACCTGCAAAGTTCCCTGTCCATGCATAGAAGACACTCCAAAGAGGACACGAACATGGGTATTAAGGTCTAAATTCTTGTCTGAGGAAACCAGAGGAGTACAAGGGTTTTCCGGACTACAAAGACCCAAGGTGACAGTCATTCTCCTGTACAGGATATTCAGATCTGACCAGCATGTTGAGGGAAGAAATGACACCCGCATGTAAGATAGGGAGATTTGGTGGCCTAGGAGGTAGAAGCTGTTTTGCAATCCAGAAGAAACACGGTCTGAATCAATCAGCTGATCCACAGGAGAAAAATGAACAATCTTCTACTATGTCATTTACTATCACTGAAAGCCTTCTTCGGGAGGCTTTTCTGTATGTGTCGGTTCTGACTTAATGGTATACAACAACAACAAGATGTAAGATGTAGTTTATAAGGTAATCAGCTGTTTTCAAGTGTTGCCTGGCAGACAGTGAATCATCCCTCTAATTTTAACAATATCACCTGTATATCTTCACCCCTCCAAATAACTCTTCTCTTTTTAACTTGGTTAGCTTTGTGGACATTTGCACTAAGTTTAGTAATGTGTTATTTCTCAAAGTCTCAGTTCACTGCTTGCCTAGGACTTAGCACAAAGAATGCTTGGAGGGGTGCATGGCAGCCTTGACTCAGCTTACCAATTGGAACCCCATCCACCTCTGAGGGTTTCTAGTCTTTCTTTCTGCATTTCAATTTACATCTGTATTACCTCTGCATCTCTTACTGTCTTTTAGGTAATGTCATTGATGCTTGCATAATCTCAATTATCATTCCTTAAACCTCCCATTACAGCAAACTCCTAGCAAATCCTAGGCCATTTCTTGTTTTATGTCACTTCTTGTTTTCACTGTTGTCTAATTTCTATATCTTGATGGGTTTTTTGTTGACAGAATATAAGCCCAATAGCAATATTTTAGTGCTTAAAACAAACATTAATAGCTTAGTAGATTTTCAATAAATGTTTTTCTTTAATAAACGGATAACACCTTTCTTACAGTTATTAAATAGCTGTTTCGCAGTAAAAAGTTACACTGCCAATCCAAACGTACACGGTTCAAATTCACCAGCTACTCTGTGGGAGAAAGAGGAGTAGTCTTCTCCCATGCAATTAATGCTTCTGAAAACCTCCAGGAGATTCAGCTCAGAGTTATTTCCAACTCAATGGCATATAACAACAACAAACTATACTTGACAATATGGTTGCAAAGGCCAGTAAAATACATCCCCTTCCTTTATGAATATTTGCATTTGATAAGACTCTTCCTAAATATCCTCTCCTATTCTCTACCCACAAATCTCTTTCACTGATTCCAAACAACAAAGAGCAAGGCTGAGTACCAAGCCATTCCAGGAGATTTCAAAATGCATCTGCAGCAGACAATGCATTTCCCTCCTACGGACAGTGTGTGTGCACTGTGAGTGGGAAGGAGAACTAAGGCAAGCTGGTTTCTGTAACCCTCTGAGAGTGAATGGTGTCATTGCCAAGAAGGGAAGTGTCAAATCCTGTTTATGGCTCTGAGCGCTAGAAACCCAGGGCACTGATCTCACTTTCCATTTGTCTCTCTGCATTGCTTGGCTGCCACCAATTCTACCTCAGGCAGTTCATGTAATTACATGGGGAATGAAAACACCTGTTCCCAGATGTGTGGCGCAGCCAGAACACCTTTTCGCGAGGGTGGAAGGTGTGATCTGCAGTCCTCAGTTGGGAAGCTAGGGGAGAACTGTGCAGTACTGCAATCTGGCCACCAAGTGGAGACAAACTTCCATTAATAAGCCAGGAAGCTGGGCCTGCCGATAACTACATCAGCTTTTTTGCTCTTTGACTCCACAGTGCCTTGAGCTCCTGGTCCTAGACTGCTAAGAATCTCTATGCCAGCCATATCTCCCAACCCTCACCCCCCAAACTCTACCTTGCTTCTTTATTTTCCTGTGTTGAATCAGGTGTTTTGGGAGCCTTTTTTTTATACATTTTTTATTTTATTTTATTATTTTTGTGTGCGTGTACCGTCAAATCAGATCTGACTGGTACAGGAGGAGAGTGCCCCTCCTTCCCCGGCAGAGCATCTGGTGGATTCGAACCGTGCACCTCTGGGATTGTAGTTGCTGGGAGCCGCTTTAAAAAATATTTTGAAACAATATTTGCCCAACCCATCTACCCTTGACACATTCAAGATATCAAAATACTATTCATGATTAGTCATTTTCTAATATTGGAGACAATGCTCTCAATTCAGGTCCTGCTTTGAAGATTGATCTCATAGTAAAAATCACAAGCTGCTTGCTTTGTAAATGACCTTTTTGAGAATAATGTTGATGACAACCTGCAGCAGATAAATAGGACTCAAAGTCATATTTCACATCCCATTAGTGTGTGCTAATGCAGACATGCCTCATTACTCTGACTACAGGGCAAACTTCAGAACATGCACACCCAGGGACATAGTCTATGGGACCTTCATAGGAATGCACAAGTGTGCATCCACTCCTTTGTGACACAGGTTCATTCTCTCTCACTTGTAGGACCAAACTCACTTCGGTTGATCTTATTCAGATTCATGGAGCTCATAAGGAGAGAACAGAATTGTCCCTACAGGATTTCTAAAGCTGTAAACCATTATAGAAACAGACATATGTCTTTCTCTCCTATAGCACCTGCTAGGTTTAACTTGTCAACCCCTGGAGTAGCAATCGACTGGTTAACTTCTGTGCCACCATGGCTCCACTATGTCTCAGAACAATGGCTTTTCAGAATAATATTTATAGCATGCAACAGGAACTGGCTCTTTCCACTAGCATGGGTAGCACTGGGACACAAATCCAGCAGCAGGTGCTGAAAGCATGACTAGTTAAGTAAAATAAACCAGGAAGATAGCAACATCCTTAAAATTTCACTAGATATGTCAAATGCATTACTAAGCACAGAACTGTGCTGCTTGTCTCTGCAAATCATGAAGTTCTGTGAGGTCATCTGGAAGCCACCAGCTCTGGGGAGGATACCAGTCCTAGGCTGATTGCATAGTGGCTAGTAAAAGAAGGTAGAGATCCACAGATTTAAACAAGCCATGTTTCAGGGACAGTAATAAAAATTGTGTCAGTGATATAGCTAGTGAAACAGACTATCGTAAATTGCCATCAAATCATTTTGTACTCAGGACAAATGTAAGCTTAGCAGAAATAGACATTGCTTGGCCCTGTGCAATTTTCATTATGGTTGATATATAGAGTTCATTGTTTCTACCATTGAGCCAATTCATTGTATCAAAGGTTTCCTTCATTTTTAGTGACACTTTTGTACTTTGTAAACCTGCTATCCCTTTCTACGGATTCCTCTTCCCCGAGTTGTGTCCGAAGCGAACAGGCTGATCCTCACTTATGGTGGCTTGTTGTGGTTACATGCTGTTGAGTTGCCTGCTAGTCATCGTGATCCTATGTGCAATAGCTCTGAACTCTTCTATTTTGAACCAATCTCACTGTCTCCAACATATTTTCCCCTATTACCACCGTCACTGTGTCAATCCATCTCTTCCAGGGTCTTCCTCTACTGCATTGTCCCTCTCTTTCAAGCATGATGTCCTTCTCCAAGGACTGGTCCCTCTTGGCAACACGACCAAAGCATATGATATGGAGTTTCAAAATATTGGTTTCACCCTCACAGGATAGACTTGTTTGTTCTCTTGGCAGTCCATATGTTCAATACTCTTCTCCAGCACCACAACTCAAAGGCATCAATTCTTCTGTCATTCTTATTTATTGTCCACCTCTCTGATGCATAGCAAATAAGTGTGAAACTAGTGGTCTGGATCAGAAGTATCTTAGTCTTTAGAATGATATCTTTTCTCTTTAGTACTCTAGCAAGATCCCTGACAGCAGATTTTCTTAATCTGATCCATCTTTTGATTTCTTGGCTGGATTGTGGAGCTGAGCAAGCTAAAATTGTTGATAATCTCAATCTCTTTTCCATCTATCATAGTGCTTCTAATTGGCCCAGGGGTAAGAATTTTTTGTTTTCTTGATATTGAGCTTCAATCCATGTTGAAAGCCGCAGTTGTTGTTCTTCTGACGATGCTTCAGGTTCTCCTCAGTTTCAGTAAGCAAAGTCATCTGCACAGGGCAAATTGTTGAGTTGTACCACCAATGCAAAGGTAGCCAGTTTGGTTCCCGCAGGTGCTCCATGGAAGAAACACGGAAAATTTCCCATGAAATTTTCTGCCACTGAAAGCCTGCTGAAGAGTCAGCTATGAGTCAGTTCCTATTTGATGGCATACAACAACAATATGTGTGTGTAAAATGTGTGTGTGCGTGCACGCACATGTGTTTAAATGGACGTGATGTTCTATTGACATATTCCATAGCGATTTGTGCTACTAACTCAAAGTTGGCTCCTCTTTGACAGTTTAAATCCACCAGCATTTCTGAGGGAAAAAGATAAAGAACATTCTGCCATATGATATTTAGCCTCAGAAAATGCACTCAAGAGTCAGCTGTGACCCAGTGTTGACTTGACAATGAGTTTGAGTTTTGGAGGTATGTATCTGCTCCTGGTAACCTATCCATTAATAAACTTTGTTCTCTGTGTATTTGGTGGTTCTCTCACCCCTTTTAACATAAAATGAGGACATGCAGTACTTTCCCTTTGTGACTAATTTCATCCAATACAGTATCTTCCATATCCATTCATACTGTAGCATGCATGAATGTAAACTTCGTTTCTCCTCCTTTGTATCTACCTACCTTCTTTTGTTTATTCATTGTCTGCTGGTCAACCTATAGGTTGTTACCGATGCTGCAGTGCTGCAATAAAAACAAACTCCTGACTTTCTGCCTTTTAGGTATTTTTTAAAAAATTCTATTTTATTAATTTTAATGAACACTTACAGAGTTGTTGGATTTCCATTCATTCATTGTTGCATTTTTCTCCCTGCCCACTCCACCGCCACCTAGTTTGCTCTTCTCTTTGAAAAGTAAAAGAAAAATTCCTTCATTGGTATACAATCCCCCCACTCACCCCTGAGTATACTCCTAGAGCCCATATTCTCCAATAATTTGCTCAGCATGCAGATTGAATAGGTATGGAGAGAAAAAAATATACCACCATGATGCACACTTTTCTTAATTTTAAACCACGCCATTTCCTTGCTTCATTTGCACAAAAGCCTCTTGGTCTAGGTATACATTTTGCATGGGTATAGTTAAGTGTTTTAGAATTCTCATTCGCCTCAAAGTTAGGCATAATTTGCTATGATACTGCCTTTGCATAGTCGATAAAACACAAATAGATATTCTTTTGATATTCTTTGCTTTTAACCAATATCCATATGGCATCAGCAGTGATAGCCCTGGTGCCAAAGTCTCTTCTAATTCCAGGTTGAATTTCTGACAGTTCTCTATCAGTTTATGTACTGTTTATATACTGTTCTAGTAGTTTTTGAATGATCATCCACAGTATTTTTCTTACTTGTGATATTAGTGATATTATTAAATAATTTCCATATTTTGTTGGATCACCATTCTTGGGGATAGGAACAAACAGAAATCTCTTCCAGTCAGTTGGCCAGTCATCTGTCCTCCAAATATCCTGGCATAGATTGGTGAGCACATGCAGGGCTGCATTTGTGATTTGAAACTTGTCAATGGATATTTCATGGATTCCTGGGGACTTATTTTTTGCCAATGTTTTTATTGCAGCTTGAATTTCTTCCTTTCTTACCATTGGCTCTTGATTAAATGATATCACATGAAATAGTTCAGTGTCAGCTAACTCTTTTTGATGCAGTGATTCTCGGCATTTACTCCATCTTTTTTGACGATTCCTGAGTTATGCAACATTTTTACCCATAGTGTCATTAAGTACTGCAACTTGAGGCTTGAGTTTGTTTTTCAGTTCTTTCAGCCATTCTAGTGGTAAAGAAATGGTATCTTTATTTTGGTATTGATTGTGTCTAACAGCTGACAATATTGTGCATCTTTTAGCATCTGGTGGCTATTTGAATGTGCTTATTTGTGAAATATTTATTACAGTCCTTTGCTCATTTTATGAATCAATTGTTTGTCTTGCTATTAAATTGTTGCTGTTTTCTATTTATTTTTTCTTTTTATTATTAGACTCTTTTCAGATATAAGACTTCGGAAGATATTTTCCTACCTAGCACACTTGTCTTTTTATTATTTGTTTGTTTGTTTAAAGTCCAGGGTCAGGCAGTGTTTCATTCTACTGTTCATAAGGTTTCTATGAATCAGAGTTGATTGAATGGCACATAAAAAATGCCACAACAGGAAGGATGAACAAAAGTTGGATTTTTCAATTTTTTCCCCAAATTTGTTTTTTACTTTGTTTTGGTTTTAATTTTTACAGAATGAAAATCTATTTATTTTACCTTTTATATATCTTGCCTTTTTATATATGTATTTTTGGCATTTTATTTTGTAATCTACTGTTATAAGCTAGGACTAAAGTATTTTCCTTGCTTTTTTCCCTTAAGAATTTTATAGTTTTAGTTTACATAAAGAACATTCTTGCTCGATGAAATGCTATGCTCCTCTTGTTAGATGCTCTTGGGCTAACTTCCACTCGTACTGGTCCTGTGAACAACAAACATTAACCTTGCCCTCACAATCTCCAATATGCATAAATACATTGTTATAGTCATTGTGTCAATCCATCATGTTGATGGTTTTCTGACCTTTCACCGACCCTCCACCTTTGCCAGAATAATGTCGTTTTTCCAAGGGCTAGCCCTTCTGACATTAGTCCCAATTATATGAAATCGAGTTTCATCATCCACGTTTTTAAGGAGCACCATGGCTGCACTTCCTCCATGAAAAGCGTGTTGTTCTTTTGGCAATTCAGTACTTGTCAATTGTCAGTACTCAGTACATGAGACAGCATAGAAGCTCCAAACAAGGATTTGCAAAGAGGATGAATGCTAAATTTGCCAGAAAAATGACATAATGTCTCTTGCACATAGTGTGTAGTAAATTTTATAAGTGGTTATCACCACTTCATATATGGGGACAGAAAGAAAGTAGAATCAAGGACCAGACAGGAGGTAACATTTCAGACTGTGAATATATTTAAGTGGCAAAACCCCATGATAATAGTATATTTTGCTTCTTAATGTCATCCATAGTTTGTTACGATCCACACAGCTAAATGTCGTTGCATGGCTAAGATCAAGAAGAATGGGAATCACAGAACAGTTAATTTGTGCATAAGTGAAATTTATACAGAGACCAAGGACTTGTTGCACAAACAGATAAACACACTGATTTAGAGTCAGGAAAGATTTGTATACGGGATCTATCCTTTGTCTATCTCTATTCAGTCTGTATGTTGAGCAAATAATTTGACAAGCTGGATTGTATGAATGAGAATGTTTTGGAATAAGACTCATCAACAACCTATGTTATGCAAATGGCACAGTCTTATTCATTGAAAGTAAGATTTGGCCCTCACTTTGGCAGCACATTTACTAAAATTGGAATGATACAGAGAAGATTAACATGGTCCTTGCACAAGGATGACATACAAATTCGTTAAATGCTCCATATTAAAAAGAAAAAAGAAAGTAAAGATTTGAAGTGCTTATTGCAGAAGATCAAGACTATACCTTTCAATATGGGTTACATCACAAGATAAAGAAAAAGAAAATTCTTAGCATAGAATCAAGAGTCAATATCATGATAGATGGAAAAAAGATTGACAACAATTATTTCATTTTCTTAGATCCACAATCAACACTCTTGATCACAGCAATAAAGAAATTTAAGGCATTATACTTTGGAAAATAAAAAAGAAAATAGAAAAGAACTGAAGAACAAATTCAAACCTCTAGTTGCTACAATCAAGGATGCTTTAGGCAGAATGTTAAATGATCCAGGAGGTATCAAAAGAAGATGGAAGGAATATACTGAGCCATTGTAT
>NW_006399870.1:6316011-6333641 GCF_000299155.1 Elephantulus edwardii
AATCGGGATGGGTGTGTCAGAGGCAATGAGATTGGCACAGGATAGAGCACGGTTTAGGGCTGTTGTACATAGGGTCGCTATGAGTTGCAAACGACTTGACGGCACATAACAACAACAGCATCAACAACCACAACTTTGGAAAAATCTACTGTCAAAGACTTCTTCAAAATTCTAAAGAACAAATATGGCATTTTAAAGATTAGGATGTCCTTGACACAAGCCATGGTATTTTCAAATGCATTCTGTGTGTCTGAAAGTTGAATAATGAATAAGGATTCCAGAAGAAGAATTAATGCCTTTGAAATGTGTTATTGAAGAAGAGTATGGGCTATTTGATGGAATGCCAAAAGAGTAGACCCTTTGGTCTTGTAGGAAGTACAATCAGGATGTTTCTTAAAGGAAAGAAGAGTGAATCTTCATCTCACATACTTTGAGCATGTTGTCAAGAAGGACAAGTCTTTGGAAGAAGACATCAAGCTGGAAGAGGGAGAAGATGAACAAAAGATTAGAGGAGTCCCAACAAGATGAATTGGCACAGCGACTATAACAATGAACTCAAGTAGATCAGAAACTGTGAGGATGGCACAGGATAGGGTGAAGTTCAGACCTGTTGTTCAAAGGGTGGCTATGAGATGTAGTCATTATGATATCAATTATAACAATATATTTCCTAGGAAAGAAGGAATTTGGACCTCTGTTTTTGTTAGATTGCTTGAAATTCAAAATTACCTTGTAAAACCTGGACATTTTTGTAGATGTTTTTGGAATTCACTGGTTCTAAGAGAAGACACCAGAATGTTATTACTATTGGCCCCACTTACTTCCAGATTCTTATGATACTGTGTGAATCATGGCAAGCTGTGGTTGGCTTTGAAAAGAACGGGAATCCCAGAACACTCAATTGTGTTCATGCAGAACCTATACCTAGACCAGGAGGCTGTTGTGTGAACTGAGCAGGGAAGCACATCACTGTCTGGGATTAGGAAGATGGTAGGCTAGGGCTGTAGTCTCTCTCCATACCTACTCAATCTATATGCTGAGAAAATTATCCAAGGAGATGGACTCTATGAGGAGGAGTGTGGCATCAGGATTGGAAAGAGACTCATCAATAACCTGTGTTATACCAATGACACAATCTTGCTTGCTGAAAGTGAAGCCTTGAAGCTCTTGTTGCAGAAAATCAAGGAATTCAGCCTTCAGTGTGGATTGCATCTCAATGTTAGGAAAATAAGTTTCGTACCACTAGACTGATATGCAGCATCATGAAGGATGAGAGGAGATTGAAATTATCAACAGCTTCATCTTGCTTGGATCCACAATTAACACCCTTGGTATGAGCAGTCAGGAAATAAGGAGACACATTGCACTGGGAAAATCTGCAGTTGGAGAACTTCCCAAGGTATTGAGGAGTAGTGATGTCAGTTTGAAGACTAAAATATATCTGATTCAGGCCACAGTCTTTCCAATTACTTGTTGTGCATCTGAAAGCTGGGTAATGAATAAGGATGACAGGAAAAAGAAATGATGACTTTGAGCTGCCATGTTGGAGAAGAACACTATATTGTTTATAGGGTTACTATAATTTATACTCAACTTGATGGCACCTAGCAGCAACAACAACGACACTAAGCATAGTCTAGATTGAATGAACTTCTTTTTATAGTATCTTTATATCTGTTTCTAGATTTCTTTTAAAATAACACAGTTGTTCATGCCTCTCTTGGCAGCTAAAAGAGTAGCCTCATATTGCCTTTCCACTGGGTCTTCTCAAGCTTTACCGTAGTTTTCTCAGTTGTCTTTTTTTTTTTTTAATTTAAATTAAAGAAACTTTTTCTTTAACACTGGTTTACTTAGAAAGTTCATATACATTGTTTTTTACACTGGATCTTTTGATTTATAAATGCAATGTGTGTACATGGATAGGAAAAAAATAAAAGACAAAAGTGAAATCAAAGGGCCTAATTTACTTACAGGAAAAGCTTTTGGAGAAAGAGGTGAGGAGACCCCTTTTGCATAGCACATTAAAATAATTTATGGAAGCTTCTCCCTCTCTGCTAAGGAGGTGGTCAAGATGAGAGGATAAATCTTTAAAAGAATAATGTTTTCAAAATCAGGTTCCTTAGCCTCTGGTCCTTTGATGTATGAGTGCAATAGTAGGTAGGACACATAGTGAAATATACATGAGATCTCCTGAGACGGGAATAGCAGAGTGGAGAAAATATCTGTGTTTACATCCAAACACAATTGGAACACTCATTTCAAGATAGTTTATTATGTTGAAGACAGTTTAGCCTCATAAGAATGTTTCCTTTCTGCCTCCATGCCAATCTCTACTCCGCTTACTTTTCTTCTGACTTTCCTTTCACTCCTAAATCTAGTTTAACTCAAAATCTCAAATTCACTGTCATAGTGTTGATACTGACCCATAGTGGCCCATAGGGTTTCTGGACCTAAAAATTGCAGTGAGAGGAAATAGTACGTTTTTCCCACAAAGCAGTTGGTGGCATTTGAATGGCCAGAGGCACAGTTTTTTTGTTAGTAATGTAACATCAAGCAAATACCATCACTATGTGATTTCTCCCTTCTTTATAAATACAGATTCTGCAGACTTCAAAGCAAGGGAAGAAGAGGACAATGGGAGTAAGTCCTGAGTTTTGTGCAGATTTTGTCAATTTTAAAAAGACGAAATAAACATAAAGGGAATAATTCCTTGGTAAAAAAAAAAATCAACCAAAGAGAATAACTCCTTCTTTTAAATTTTTTACCATTGGTCCCTTTACTTTTTTTTTAAGAGAATACAACCAAATTTAACAAAAAATGCTGTTGAGTGTAGTCAAGACAATTAGCAATGGCAAGATTATTTTGGTGCAAAGAACCTATTTGATCACAGCTGCCTCTGCAGCCTCTGAGGCAATGGCCCTCCTGCCATTCACCTCCTGGTGAATGCAAGCCAAGTGGGTCTACAGGGAGTTTGCTGTGCAGGCAAACAGTCCCTCAGACATGAACAGTCAGTGATACGTTTCTATGCATTGTATCTGCAGTCCTCATTGTAAAGCATTTTAAAAAATTTGCTTTTCAAAACATAGTAAAGCTTTACCTCCATCTATCTTGTGCATTCTGAGTCTGGCGTAGTCAGACTTCTTCCCCCCAAAAGTTCTCTGTTTTTCTCACCTGGTAGTTCTTGTCAAGCTGCCATTCATGCTGTTGTTGTTGTTATGTTCCCTTGAATTGAGTATGAACCATAGCAACCCTGTGAACAACATATCTGAACCCTGTCCTATCCTGTGCCAACCTTACACTTCCTGATGAACTAGAACCCGTTGTGGCAATCGCTGTGTCAGTCCACCTGATTGAGGGTCTTCCTTTGCTTCAGTAACTTTCCAAGTATCATGTCTCTCTCTGAGGAAAAGCCTCTTCTAGAAATACGCCCTAAATATGTGAATCAAAGCTTTATCATCTTGGCCTCCAAAGAGCAGTCTGGCTACATTTCCTCCAAGACATATTTGTTCTGATGGCAGTCCGATGTTCAGTACTCCTCTCCAGTACCACAGCTCAAAGGCATCAATATTTTTTTGGTCATCCTAATTAATTGTTCAGTTTTCAGATGCAAAGCAAGTGATCAGAAAGACCATGGGTTGGATTGACACACTTGATGTCAAACTAACATCATGACTCCTCAATAATTTGTACAGGTCCCTGACTGCAGACTTTCCAGTGTAATACATCTCCTGATTTCCTGACTGCTGGTAAAAAGGGGGTTGATTTGGGATCTCAGTTAGATGACGCTGTTGGCAATTTCAGTCTTTTCTCTCTTTATCATGATGTTACCAGGGGCCAGCGGTAAAAAATATTTTCTTGATGTTGAGATGCAATCCATATTGAAGGATGTATACTTGGATCTTCTGCAGCAAGTGCTTCAAGTCCTCCTCACTTTCAGCTGGGATCATCTGTATAATATAGGTTATTGATGAGTCTCCCTCCTATTTGATGCTACATTCTTCTCTTCAGAGTCCAGCTTCTTGAATAATTTGCTCAGCATATAGCTTGAATAGGTTTAGGGAGAAATGATAATTCTGACACATTCCCTTCTTAATTTTAAACCATAAATGTCTCCTTGCACTGTTCTCACAACAGCCTCTTGGTCTAGCTATAGGTTTCACATGAGCACCATTAAGCGCTCTGGGATTCCTATTTTTAGCTATAACTTGTTATGATCCACACAGTCAAATGCTGTTACATGGTCAATACAGCATAAATAGACATTCTTTGCTTTCAGACAGGATCCAGCTGACTTCGGCTCTGATATCCTGGTTTCATGGTCTCTGCTAAATCCTGCTCGAACTTCTAACAGTTCTCTATCGATACACTCTTTTAGCTGGCATCCCAGATACATCATGAATGATTTCAGATCAAACCCAAAATCAACCTACTCTATACAGCCAATTTTGACCCATAGCAATCCTGTGGGACAAAGCAGAACTGCCCTTTTGGGTTACCAAAACTGCAAATCTTTATAGAAGCAGACGACACAGATTGTTGGCCTTTTGCTTATTGTTGTTATTGTGTACAGTCAGGGTGGAACTGACCCATAGCTGACCCTTCAGTGAGTTTTTAGAGGCAGATAATTTCACGGGGAGAAGATCTCCCATCCTTCTCCCACGGAGCAGCTGGAGGCCTCGAACTTTGTGCCTTTGGGATTGCAGCACAGCTTCTTGCTGCTAGACCACCAGAGCTCCCTCATTGTCAACGCTGTGGGTCTGCGAAAAACAAACAAGCCCAAAAGAATCTGTCTTCTCTCCTCCAGTTCTGACTTTTACCTAGTTTCTCCAGTCATCCTTAATTGTGATTTTTTACTAGATTTGGGACAGAAGGCTCTGAGCATCACCTTTCATATAGGTGTTAAATTTACAGTTAGAATTGACTAGAACTTTCATTTACATAGGTGATTATTGACATAGTGGCATATGATAGAGTCAGAATCTATTGTGTTCTCACCATTTGATGTCCAGAGAATATGAAGAAGAAGATACATGCTATTAGACAGCTATGGCATGCTCTCTCTACCTTTATTCAAGTAGTAGTGTTGCTTAGAGGCTTTGATGAAACCTTAATAAAGGAAAAGCAAAGAAAGAGGTTATCAGGTATTAGACTCTCACTAGATTTGCTGTTTCTGGAGATATTTTGCCAGTACATAGGTTACATTTTTCAGTTTTTGGTAACCTTCTTGTTGAACTTAAGTTTTTTATGCTGCATTGTTATGTATTGTTGAGTCAGACAACAGTCAGGCCTTCCAGCAGGTTTTCAGTGTAATATACAAATCACACTGAAGAAGAATGCCTATATTTTTCCGAAGGAGCAGCTGATAGATTTAAATTCCTTACTGCTAGACGTTTATGAGGTCTCATTTGCTTAATAAGTCTTCTGCTATTCATAATTTTACAGTTGTTTACTAAGCTGTTTTCACTTAAGATTGTTGCTGTTGTGTGTGCCATAGAGTTGCCTGCCACGTATGGTGATCCTACGCAAAACAGCTCTAAACCCTGCCTGTTCTGAGCCATTTTCACTAATTCCAACACACCAACCCCATTTCCCCAGTCACTGTATCAATTCATTTTATCCAGGGTCTTCCTCTCCTGCTGTCTCTCCACCCTTCCAAGCATTATGTCCTTCTCCAAGGACTGGTTTCTCCTGGCCACGTGCCCAAAGTATGTAAGACAGAACTTCAAAATCCTAGCCTCCAAGGAGAAACTTGGTTTCACCCTCTCTACGACAGAAACATTCGGTTATTTGGCAGTCCATGGTATGTTCAATACTCTTCTTCAGCACCACAATTCAAAGGCATCAATTCTTCTGTCATCCTTAGTCATTGTCCAGTTCTCTGAACCATAACTAGCAATTGCAAAGACAATGGCTTGGATTAGCTGCACCTTAGTTTTTAGACTGACATCATTGCCTTGACTCTGAAGAGATCCATGAGAGCAGATTTCCCCAATGAAATTTGTCTTTTGATTTCCTGACTACTGGTATTAAGAGTATTGACTGTGGAGCTGAGCAAACTAATTATTAACAATTTCAATCTCTTCTCCATCTATCAGGGTGCTGCCAATTGACCCAGTGGTGAGAATCTTTATCTTCTTGATGTTAAGCTTCAATCCATATTGAAGACTACAGTCCTTAACCTTTTGCAACAAACGTTTCAAATCTTTTTTTTTTTCAGCAAGCGAGGTTGTGTCATTTGCATTAAATAGACTGTTACTGAGTCTGCCTCCAATCCTGATGCCACATTCCTCCTCATAAAGCTCTGCTTCACAAATGATCTGTTCTGTATACAGATTGAGAGATATGGAGACAGGATCTATCCCTGGCACAGTCCCTTCCTGATTTTGAACTATCAGTTTCCCTGCTCTGTTCTGAGGACTGATTCTTGGTCCAAGGGTAGGTTTTGCATAAACACAGTCAAAGTGTTCTGGCATTCCCATTTTCCTCAGAGTTAACCACAATTTGTTGTGACTCACACAAATGCCTTTTCCTTGTCAATGAAGTGCAGATAGACATTCCTCTGGTACTCTTTACTTTCTGCCAGTAACATTAGGTTCCATAATGTTTCCCTATGTTTTCCTCAATTAATTGTATAATTTTAGGTTAATAATCAGGTCTTTGTCCATTTGGAACTAGTCTTTGTGTATGGTATGAAGTATGAATGTACTTTAATTTTTCTGCAAGTGGATATTCTGTTTGTTCTGTTTCTCACCAAGTATGTACTGATCTCCTTCTGAGCATATTAAACAACCTAAAAACTAACCAAGCAAACAATTACCGTTTCCATGGGATCTGTAGTAATGCATGATCCCTTGTGTGCCAGGACAGCAGTGCTGGTTTTTTGGAATTAGATTGGCAGACCAATCTTATCTAATGCTTCTAGGTGGGTCTGAATTTCTATTATTTCAGTTATCAGCTGAGTACATTGACTATTTTGTCCTATGCACAGACTCCTCTGTATATTTGGTATCATCAGATAAGCACTAATTCCTACCCATAAAAGTATCACAGTTCTGTGGTCTCAGAGGTTCTCTTAGTTTGTTGTTGTTGGTTGAGTTGTTGACATTTTCTATTCAGATATTCACCAAATGTGATTATTTATGAGTCCCATTAGTTTTCAAAGAAAAGTTGTATGGATAGATAGAAGTCTAAAATTTAGACGTCAGGAGGAAGTTTGAGACTGAAGTGTATCTTTTAAAGCCATTATTTTAAAAAGTAGTTTTCCTAGCTAGAACATAGATGAAAAGGTTTAGAGAATGGATGTGGAGTGGGGTGATCACAAAGAAGAGAGAAAGCCAGCAGAGAAGACTGAGGAGGCAGAGTCACAGTAGAACAAAAGACAAAACTGTTCTGTTTCCCAGAAGCCAAGTAATAAAAATGTTTCAATAGAAAGTGCCCACTATGATAAATTCTCATTAACAGTTGAGCAAAATGAAAGCATTTCCTCATTGTTTCTAGCATGATGGAATTCATAGACAACCTTGACAACAGCAATTCCATCAGCATAATGAGAAAAAAAGCTTGATATTAGTAGATGGAAATCAAGGAATGGAAAGTGTAAAGAGTCGTACAGATAATATATAGTATTGATTTTTTTTTTAAAAGTATTCTGTTGGGAGCAAGGAGAGAGAACAATTTCTGGAAAAGAGAACATGGTGCCAAAAGAATACTTCATGTTTATGATAATGATTATTATAATAACCATTATGAGCATAATCATAGTGATTATCATATATTGAGTGCTTATCATGTGCTAGGCTCTATGCCAAATATTTTACATACATTATTTCATTTGATTTTTCAGCAAACATAAAGAAGAATCTGATATCATTGCTAGTGTAGAGACACAATGAATGGGAACCTAAGGTCCTAATCATGGTAAACAATAGAGTTGGAAACTAACCTAGATGAGCTTTATTCTAAATTAAAACTTCTTACACATAGTATTATGATATTTCCCTTTAAAAACCAGTTGAATTAAATGTTTAGTTAAGATGTGTTTCAGCAAGGGATAGAACACCAAATAAAACTACCTTAAGAAAAAGAGAGGGGAAGATGTTGTTGTTGTTGTTAGGTGTTATTGAGTCAACTCAACTCAGAGACCCTAGGAACAATAATTCTGAACCTTAATCTATCCTGTGCCATCTTTATTATCTCTGTCTTGCTCAAGCCCATTGTAGCAGTTACTGTGTCAACTTATTGAGAGTCTTACTCTCTTTCACTTACCTTCTACCTTTCCCAGCTTGATGTCTCTCCCCTAAGAGTTGTCCCTCCTGAAAATATGCCCAAAGTTCATGAGACAAAATTTCACCTTGCCTCTAATGACTACTCTGGTTGCATTTCCTTCAAGACAGGCTTGTTTGTTCCTTTGGCAGTCCATGGAATATTCAGTACTCTTTGCCAATAGCAGAATTCAAAGTCATTGGTTCTTCTTCTGTCATCCTAATTTATTGCCAACTTTTATGCATGGAAACAAATGAAAATACTGTGGTCCCGATCAGGCTCACTTTAGTTTTTAAACTGAGATACTTGGTCTTCAGAATTTTGGAGATCTCTTTGATAGCATATTTCTCCAATGCATCACTTCTTACTTTTTTTACTGCTGTTACTATGTCTGTTGATTTTGGTCCAAGGAAAATGATACTGTTGACAATTTTGATCTTTTCTACATCTATCATGATTTTACTTATTTGTCCAGTGGTGAGGATATATATATATTTCACAAACATTGGGCACATTGCCAGGAAGGACTGATACTTGGAGATAGCATGCTTGGAAGAGTGGAGGGACAACACAGGAAAAGAGACCCCGAATGAGATGGGTGAAATAGTAACTGGGCAATGGGAGTTGGTGTGTCAGAATTAGTGAGACTGGCTCAGGCCAAGGAAGGGTTCAGAGCTGTTGTACATAAGGTGCATAACAACAACATACAGTTTTTTAAATATATTTTAAAAATATTTATTTTTATCCTGATTTATTTATGAAGCTTGTATACATAGTTTTTCACATCAGATCTTTCCCATTTCCTTCACACACACACACCCCTCTCCCCTGATTTTTGTTTTCTTGATACTGAGATATAACCATATTGAATGCTTTGATTTTCTGCAGTGTTTCAAGTCTTCTTCACTTTCAGCCAACAAGGCTGTGGCATCTGCATAACTCAAATCCTGTCAAGTCTTATTTAAATTCTAATATGACATTCTCCTTTATCACATAGTACAACTTCTTGAATGATATTTTTAGCATGTTGTTGCTGTTATATTCCGTTGACTTGTTTGTGACTCATAACGATGATATGTACAACAACCCTGAAACCTGCTCTATCCTCTGCCTACCTTACTGTCTCTGATACGCCTACCTCAGTCACTGTATCAATCCATCTCACTAATGGTCTCCCTCTCTTTCTCCGTCCCTCTGCCCTTCAAAGCATGATATCCGTCTCCAGGTACCAGTCCCTTCTTGCAGCATGCCAAAAGTATGTCAGATGAAGCCTCAGAATCCTTGCTTCCAATGAGTAGCCTGGCTTCACCCTCGCTAGGACAAACCTGCTTTTTCTCCTGGTTGTCCATGGCATATTCAACACTCTTCTCCAGCACCATATCTTAAAGGTATATTTCTGTCATCCCTAGTCATTGTCTAGCTCTCTGAAGCATAGCAAGCAATTACAAAGAATATGGTCTTGATCAGGCACACCTTAGTCTCCAGACTGACATCATTGCTCTGGAGTACTCTGGAGAGGTCCCTGACAGTCGACTTTCCCAATACAATTCTTATCTTGATTTCCTGGCTGCTGGTACCAAGAGTGTTGACTGGATAAGTATAGAGAATTTGCTGTACTCTGGTGGCTTGTGTGTTAGAGGTGAAGAAGAGTGGTTAATTCAGTCACAGCTGGATCCCAGGATTCCACTTTGTCAAATATTTGACTTTTAGACTGTTTTATACACATGAATTAAGCCTCTCATTCAAATGATCAGAAGCTCTGGTAGTGCAGTGTGTTTTGTGTTAGGCAAATAATCAAAATAATAATTCAAATCCTTTAGCTATTCCATAGGAGAAAAGACAGTAAATATTTGTTGCCTTACACACCTTGTTGGTTTGCCATGAGTCAGACTCAGTATGACAATCATAGATTTGAGTAGACTATTCCAATGATGTAATTAGAGTTCAATTTCTCTATCTTTATACCACTGGTTCTTCTCTCTGTTACCTTTATTCCCAAGCTGACTTTCACCACATGATTTTGTTGTTATGTGCTATCGAGTCGCTTGTGACTCATAGTGACGCTATGTATAACAGCCCTCTATCCTGCTCTACCCTGTGCCAAATTTACTGTCTCTGACAGTAAAAGGTACTGGTTTTCATTATCCAGTCACTGAATCAATCCATCTCATCAATATTCTCCCTCTCTTTCTCTGTCCCTCCACCCTTCCAAGCGTGATGTCCCTATACAAGGACTGGTCTCTCCTTGCAACATGCCCAAAGTATGTCTCACAAACCTTCAGAATCCTTGTCTTCAATAAGCAGCCTGGTTTCACCATCTCTAGGACAAACCTGTTTGTTCTCCAGGCTATCTATATAGGTTAAAACTCTATATTTATCTAGCTATAGAATCAAATGTACTTCAGTCAGAATCATCATTAGTACCCAGTTACAATGACACTTCAAATCACGAGGTTTCAGTTATTCACGAAGTTTTAGTACAGACTCCCTATGATCACATAGTGTTGTTTTTCTTGATACCTGTGATTTCTAGTCACTAATTTTTCTTCCATTTCCTGATACTGTGATAAATAGTACAAACAAAACTATGTTAATAACTTTTGAGAATGAACTAACCAACAATCAAAATGAAGAGGAAAAATTTAAAAAGGCTTCTACTGCATTACTGATAATGCTTTAATTCAATGTAGAAAGATTGTACAAAGCAATTTTGTTGTCAACATGTATATAATTTAAGAAATAATGTATTTAATCAATTTACAACTGCACTTATATTCTGTATTGTCTAATATGGAAGGAGATCAGTTGTGCGGTTTGGGGCTGGGAGGAGTTTAACATATTAGGTGAAAACAACTCAAATGGCATCACTGATGTTTGGTAAAGAAGAAAATGAGCTGAAATGAATGAAATCTTAGTTGATATGGAGAAAAATAATAACAAAACAATAGACTCAAATACATCAAGGATCTTAACAATGTTACTAGATCAGGAAACATTTTGCCCCATTATACATCAGATCATCATACATCAGAACCAACAGGAAGACAATTAGCAATAATAAATCACAATAAGGGATATTGAGTAAGCAATAAAAAAAGGCAAACGTTCATGAAATCACTAAAACATGTCATATATCTTACAGATTCTTTCAAGTTATATTTCCTAACATCCTGCTAAAATATACATTTTTTAAAGTGTATTTTTATCATTTTTATTCATTAAATATATTTACTTGCAGTTAGTTACCTGGTGAAGAAATAAATGACCATCAGTAAATTTTCTATAATGTTGACTCATATTTTCATTTATCTACTTAGCTCTATAACTTTAGTTGGAGAGCTCTTCTTGCATTTGAAACTCATTCTTTATCTATGTGTAGTTCTTCAACTTCCCCAAATCCTTAGCTTATTTAGGAATAACATGCTTGATTAATGTCTTAGTCATAATAACAGTGTTTCTGATATTATTTTACACAAAGGGGGGAAACTTTCTTGGTACAAAAACTCTACCTGTCTTTGTGATGCCCCTTGAGGATATAAACCTGAATTGAAATCTCCACAAATTCTAATGCAGCTTTGCTTGTCTAATCCCTGGGGATTTTTTTTCCCTGCTAC
This sequence comes from Elephantulus edwardii, assembly GCF_000299155.1. Taxonomy (NCBI): domain Eukaryota; kingdom Metazoa; phylum Chordata; class Mammalia; order Macroscelidea; family Macroscelididae; genus Elephantulus; species Elephantulus edwardii. Next base: position 6,327,888 of record NW_006399870.1, read on the forward strand.
TGACTATAAGGCCAGACAAAGCTCAGGAAAGTGATAAAAAGCTGTTTGGGGCATATTTTCTTCTGATAACATAGGTGCCTATGGCAGAACTATCCATCTGGAATACTCTCAAGGGGGTTGAGAGATGAATACTGTACTATCCCTGGAGACCATCTGAAATTATCTGTGTGTGTGTGTGTGTGTGTGTGTGTGTGTGCGCGCGCGCGCGTGCGTGCGTGTGTGTGTGTGTGTGTGTGTGTGTGTGTGCAGGACCAATGTGAGGGTTCTGAAAGGACTTTAACAACACACAAAGAAACGAGCTTTTTGTGAAGTGATTGTATGAAAATTTATATGGAAATATCCGAAGACTGAACTCATGTTATATAAACTCAATGTCTTTTTCTGGAATAGTCATTAACAATAGGTGCTGGTGATTAAAAAAAAAGGAGGCAGAGGAAAAAAAAATAGCAGGAATTTCTAACTGTTGCTTCTTTGCCTTTTAATTTCTTTTTCTTTTCACCTGGCAAAATCTTATTGGGAAGTATACGGAAGAGAATTATAGCAGAGCATTCTGTAAACAAAATAATTTGCTATAAAAATGGAAACCATAGGCTCTGGTACTGGACTATCTGAGTTCAAACACTAACTTCTTCTTTTTTATTTTATTGGGAAAAACATGTTGGGGATACAAGGAGGTGAGGGTTGAGAGCAGAAGGGTGAGGATGGGCAGGGATGAAAATTGCAAGGATGCAGTTGCAAGGATGCACAATTTGGTTGGTGGGGGGAGCAGGTGAAGGAAATGAAAAGGATCCAGTGGGGACCAGATGATACAGGGTGGTAAGAATACAATGGTGATTAAACAAACTGTCTTATTCACTTGTGGGTTTCTCATTTGTGAGTTGGGTGCAGACTTTCTGGCTTCTTCATGCTGAACAGGGGCATTGATGTGAAGGGGGAAAGGGAGAACAGTTTATCTCCTTACTGGTGGTCTTGGGTTAAAGCTGATTGCCTTCTTGTTCTGTTAGAAGATATTTTCCTGACTTCCTTCCCCTCTGGACTGCAAAGAGTTTTTCCAGATGGGTCCAGTGGGGATGGCTGACTGAACCCGGAGGTTCCATCCTCCTTTGCTCCTTAGCTGGCAGTTGTATTTCCTTTTTGTCTCTGGGACTGGGTTCTGGGTCAGGTCTGGAGTAAAACTTAATGTCAAGGTTACCTATAGGAAAGGGAGCAAACCTACAGAGAACAAACTTGTACGTTACAAATAGAAAGGCTTTGGGGGGTGTTACTTACAGGTGTCCTGGGGGAGAAGGTGAAGGAAAGTAACCTAGATAAAATTCTCTGTACACCCTAGGCAGTTTTTCTTACCCAGGCGTCTTGTTGCACAACCTGAGGGCTGAGGAGCTCACCCTGAAGGCCGGATCATCCCAAGGACCCAAAAGCTCGCCCTGGGGTCCTGAACACGGTTCGCCCCAGGGGCCGTGAATGGCTCTCCCCACACCCCAAGGGCCAAACAGCTCTCCCCTAGGGCCAAATAGCCTACCCAGGAATGAATGGCAATCCCCGAGGGCTGGATGACAACCCCTAGGGGCTGGCTGGCACACTCCTGCACCAAAGTCCACTCCCCCGCCCCCTGCAAGTCCGGACCCAGCGCCTCACCAAAGACCATGTGGCCAGGCACAGCATCCCTAATTCCAGCACCACCACCTTTACTGCCCTCCCTCCAATAAGTGGTCATACTGTAATTTAAAGTAGGTGTCACTGCCCTCCCCCTTTATAAATGGAGAAGGGAACTTGAGAGTGGTGAAGAGACCCCCCCCCCCCCAGGTCTAAACAGTTCTTGGCAGAGGCTACAGATCAAAGGCTGTGGTGCATTTAGGATATCTGCTGTCTTGGACATGCTGCCACTGTTAAGTGTCTTCAAGTCGTAGACAGCTCACAGAGACTCTCATCAATCCATTGTACTGGTGGTCTTCCTCTCTGGCCTGCCCAAGGAAATTCCAACCTACTGCTGCATCTTTGCTGCCACCATCTTGGCTTCAAGAATTCTCCCCAAACAAGTCCACTCTGCAGCTGTGTGGCGGCTCTGCTGCACCAGCCTGGGGGTGGGGGGAGGGGATGATGATGAGGGGCGGAGCCTACCGTCCATCCCAGGTGAGGGGATCCCTGGGGCCTGGTGGTGGGAGCCTCATGAACCTGCAGTGGCACTGGCTTAGCAGAAGAAGGACAGCAGGGGGCTGGGAGCCATGGGACTCACCCATTCCTCCCTGGGAATCCTTGATCTCCTGATGTTGAGCTTCAATCCGCACAGAAGACTAGTCATCAACTGTTTAACTGTTCAATTATCAACAAACAGAGGTCTGTAGAAGGCCCTGGTGGCCCTCCTCCATGTGGTCCGCTGCTCCTGCAGCTTGCTTCGCTGTTTCTGCCGCCATCTTGGAATCCCCAACTTCTTTTTTTTTTTTGAAGAAAAGGTCGTAGAGGACTTAAGCCAAGATGTTAATCATTTTTATCTAACCTATTTTTCTTGAGTAACTTAAGACTTTTAGAGACCTAAAGATCTACAGATAGAACTGTCTCATAGGGTTTCTAGGATTCTAATCTTTATTGACCATTATTGGTAAAGTATCTATTAAACAGTACTAGCTCATATGAGATAGAGATCGGTTTACATATTTAATGTATTTAAAATAGTTGCAGTATATAAAAATAGATTTATGTTACCTTGTTTCCATTTTGGTACAGTGTCTCTGCATACTATTTCCATCTTCTTTTATTATTAACACTAGGAAAAAAATTTAATGCAGTTTTAATATCCAGAAGAAGTTAGTAGATTTGGCCTCAACATTCAAAAGGTATAAATTGTAGAGAGGAGAAGAGAGAAAAAGAGAACATTGACAGCATTGTGGTTCTGAGATTAATCTTCTGTGATTATATAAAAATATTTTTTAACATTTTGTAAATGAGAACACCTGTTTGTTGTCTAATAATTTTGAGAAGAGCAATTGCTCTGAAATGAAATTAATGTTGCAGAAAGAGCCAAAGGCTGATGTGAATAATTAAGCATCCTGGTGGTCTAGCCTGCAGGGAGTTGAGCAGCTAACCTAAAGGCAGCTTCTCTCTGGTCTTTTGCATCCACAAAATTATCTGTGGAAGAAAGATGGATAATCTCCTCCTGTGCAATTTATAGCTTTGGAAAACCAGTGAACAGGCAGCTGGGTTGATTCTGATTTCCTAGCAAAAAGATTTGAGATAAAAAACAATAAACAAATCTGCCTTCAAAGAAATTTGACCAGAGTATTCCTTAGAGACAAGGATGGTGAGACTTGGAACGTGTATTTGGAGGAGTCAGTATATGGAGAAAAACGTTATGCTTGGAACAGAAGAAGGTCAGCAAGCAAGAGGAAGATTCTCGGCGAAACGTATTGTTGCAGTAACTTGAGTAATGGGGGTAAGTGTGTCAGAGACAATAATTTTGGCACAGGAGAGAACAGGATTCAGAGCTGTTGTATATAGTGACTGGACACAAGTGACTGGACAGCAGATAACAACAATAATGTGCAATCAAGACAGTTACAACTCATACTGATCTTGTGAAGAACAAATTTAAATCTCATCTTATCTGGCACCATCCTCATGATTTCTGTCAGATATACCACACTGTGGTAGTTACTGTGGTAGTCTATCTTCTTGAGGATCTCTCTCTCTCTCTTTCTTTCTTCCTTCCTTCTTTCCTTCCTCCCTTTCTCCCTTCCTCCCTTTCTCTCTTTCTTTCTCTGACTCTTTAGCTCCTGAAAATATGTGCGAATAAGGAAGATGAAGTTTTACCATTCTTGTCTTTAAGGGACACTCTGATTGCACTTCCTTTGGGACAGAGTCCATGATTAGAGCCAAGGGTATTAACTGTGCATTCAAGCAAAATAATGTACAGGACCCTTGTCACCAGAAATTAAGAAATCAGAAAATGTATTGCATTGAGTAAATCTACTATCAAAGAACTCTCAAAGATGTTAAAAAACAATGATGTCAGTTAAAGACTAAGGTTAATATTTAAACCATAGCCCTTTAAATTTATTGTTATGCATCTAAAAAGTTGGAAAATGACTAGATTACAGAAAAATTGATGCCTTGAGTTGTGATGTAGGAGAAGATAACTGAATATGCCATGGACTGCTGAAAGAAAAAGCAAATATGTCTTGGCGAAAGCACAATTAGATTGCTCCTTGAAGCAAGAATGATAAAGCTTCAATTCACATACTTAATGCCACTGGTACAAAGTCCCATCAATCACATCATCTGTACCCACACCTACCTCCAGTTCTCCAACAAATGTGGGTGAAGAATCATAGCTCTGGTTCTGTGGGGTAGCAGTCCTGAGGTCAGCTCCATTTCTTGTCAGATCTCTATTTTTCTGGGCAGCTGCAGCTGCTGCTCTTGCAGGCCCTGCTCCTATTCTAATCTTTGATCCCAAAGAACTTACACTCTGAATTCTCTACCTCTTTTTTGCTGATGATGAGATTCCATATTTCTGCTGCTGAATCCAATCTATTTAATGCCAAGACTAGCTAATGAGTTGTGAACAAACCAACATACCCTATTTGTAGTCCCCACCTATCCTTGCAGCCAGCTCAAACTCAATGGCCAGGAGAGTCATTTTAAAAAATGAACCCTTGGCACCATAGACCTCCCCCGGTGTTTTCCATAGAACTCCCCCAGGTTTCCTAGCCATTAATCTTAATATCTTAAGAATTACCTTTTCCCTTATTATCATATATGCTGTGACAGCATGTAAGACAGCTATGTTGTGCTTCATGCCCTAATATCTCCATTTCAGATAATCAATTTCTGGTTTGCCCATCTCTATCAAACCAGTACTGTGATGAGACAAGCATGTACCTTTTACTAAAGAATCTTCTGTTCACTTTGGAAACGTTGAGCAACTGCATCCATAAGTAAATTCCTATCCAGACCAAGGTATCAGGTTACAGCAATCAACATTAGCTTACAGCATAGATTATCTTCTCTTCATCTGGTATGGTTCTGGTCAACTCATCCTCAGCCATCTGTGGCCAGGTCCAAATACATTAGCACATACACTTATCCCTGTCTTCCAGACCAGTCCTTTTACTTAGCCTTAGCCCCAACATGAGGCCAAATTAACCAGTCAGGAATCCTTATGACTCCCTGACCCTTAAATCAGCAACCCTCTGTGTGTGCTCAAACTCAACTTGTCTCTTTATTGCTGTATGTATCCTACTTCCAAAACAGTGGATCCAGATGATAACTATGGATGAGCACACTTGCCAGCTCCCTTTAACTTCTAGTCTTGGAAAGGGCCTCTGATGGCCTCAAAACCCGAACAGCTTGTCCCCGTTTTAAAAAGTCAAAGTCTCTTTATAGTTCTCTCTTCCTGCTTGCCTCTCTTTTAAATGTGAACTTCTTCAATCAAAATCTAAGGTGGTTCTACAAATGCCTTCAAATACAAATCTCTTCAGAGTACTGGATTGGTCTTAACCTTTCCCCTAGACAAATTCCCAGCACCCACTACTAAATTATACTTTTAAGAATTCTATCTCCAGTGCAAATCTTCCCTTTTAATACTTCTAGTTAAGCACTGTCCAGAGGCAAAATTACATACTTTTTTTAATTAAATTTTATTAGTTTTAATGAACATTTACAGGAATTTTGGGTTTTCATTCCTTCACTGCTGCACCATTCTCTCTACCCTCCTCCCCAGTTTGTTCTTCTTCCCCCGCCATCCGAATGTCTGTTTTAATT
>NW_006399870.1:6350579-6352381 GCF_000299155.1 Elephantulus edwardii
ACCCTCCACCAGGATAACCCTTCACATCTGCCAAGTCCCTTCAGAAAATAACTTGCATTGGGGAACTCTGGTGGCCCAGTGACAAGAAGCTGCACTGCAATACCAGAGATACGCGGTTCAAATCCACCAGATGCTGTGCTGGAGAAGGAGGGAAAATATCCTCCTATACCAGTCAGATCCAATTTGATGGTACAGTTAGCCATAGCTTGTTGTAATCCACATGGTCAAAAGCCTTTGCATAGTCAATGAAGCACAGATAGATTTTCCTCACCTTGTGTGTGATTACTGACAAGATAGTTTTTATGGTTGCTGTTTTGCTGTGTTCCTTTTTCAGTTGTTACTGGTTATTTTGGTTTGTCCATTTTGCTTGCTTATCTTTGTGTGAAGAATTTTCATTAGTATTTCTTGAAGAGTTTATCTTGTTTTCAGGAATTATTTAAGTGTCTGCTTTTCTGGAAATGAGTTAATAGCTCCTTCATATTTGAGAGATAGCTTTGCAGAAACAGGATCCTTGGCTGGCAATTATTTTCTTTCAGCTTTCTGTATATGTCATCCCTTTGTTTTCTGCTGTGCTTTCTACTGAGAATTCAGAGCTTAATCTGCTTGGTTCTCTTTTGTATATAATTGTTTTTCTTCTGCTTTTATTATCATATCCTTTTCTTTGATTCTTGAGAATTTGGTTATGATATGTCTTGTGTTTTGGGGGTTTTGAGAGTGTGTGTGTGTGTGTGTGTGTGTGTGTCTAATCTGTTTAATATTCACTAAGATTCTTGAATGTATATTTCTTCATTTATCATGATAGCTGGGAAGTTTTCTTTTAGTACCTCTTCCACAATTTTCTCAGTAGATTTTTTCTCTTTTCCTGGAATTCCAATCATATGTATGTTGTTCTATTTGATGTCATCATGCATGATTTTATGTTTTCTTTTCTTTTTCTTTGATTTTATCTTAGTTTATTCTTCTAGGAAGTTCTCATTGAGGTTCTTGTCTTCTATTTCATTGAATCTCCATTCCACCTCTTCTATCTTGCTTTTGTGTCTGTATGACATGTTGAATATTTTTTCAATATTTGTGTCATTATTCTTATTATTCTGTTTTGCATTTTTATGCTTTTCTATTGTTTCTAGTACTGTATTGATCGTACCCTCTCCATCTTGTATTGATTTTTTAAATTCTTGAGTCTTTTTACTGATGGTTTAATTTTTCTCTTCCGTCATTTGTAACTTCTTCAGTACCAATTCTTGGAACTCCATAACATAAACAGTCTTCCAAGTATCCTGGAAAATTTACAACCAGGAGAAGATAAAATAGATGAATGGGACCTTCTAAGAATCAAATCCTATGCACATCCAAAAACTTCTCCAATAGAGTAAAAAGGGAAGCCACAGACTGGGAAAAAATATTTGGTAATGATATGTCAGAAAAGGGACTTATATCCGGAATTTATAAAATACTTGAACACCACAATAAGATAAAGGTAAAGAATCCAATAGAAAAATGGGCACAGGATATGAACAGACATTTCACCGAAGAAGACATTCAGATGGCCAACAAGCACATGAAGAAATGTTCAAAGTCCCTAGCTCTAAGAGAGATGTAAATCAAAACAACTCTGAGGTATTATCTCACCCCAGGAAGAATAGCAAAATATAACAGAACAACAAGCAACAAATGCTGGCGAGGATGTGGAGAAACTGGAACTCTTATTCACTGTTGGTGGGAATGTAAGATGGTGCAACCATTGTGGAAGGCGGTGTGGTGCTTTCTCAAAAATTTGCAAATAGAGATACCATTTGATCCAG
>NW_006399870.1:6353059-6378796 GCF_000299155.1 Elephantulus edwardii
GCAAAAATAAGTGTATTCTTTCTGTCTTCCTGCTTTCAAGGTATTCACTGGGCTCTTTATCTGATCTGTTTTGTTGTTATTGTTGTTTATTCATTTTTTTTTTTAGGAGAGGCTTTTTTTGCTTTTTCATAGTGTTTGAAACAGACTGCTATTTTCTTATGTGGGTTTCTTATAAGTATGAGGTAGTTTCTGTAGTGTCAGAGTGAGTAGTAGCCAGCTCCTTAATTTTTATGGTGTCAGTTTCCTGAATGCAATTTTTCCCAGCACGTCTCAGCTGTAGCATCAGTGGCCTGTGAGCTTCAGAAGGAGAGCCATCACTGACAGGCTTTTCTACCAGGGCAGAAAATGTAGGCTTATCAACAAAGGCAGTAAGATGACTTCAGGGTAGGAAGCTTGTGTGCTTCTTGGCCTGGTGTCCGTGTCCAGGGTCAGAGAACAGGCTTTCTAGCAGTGGCAGCAGCAGCTTGCAAGCTTCAATAGATGATCTGTGTCCTGTTCAGTCCTGTGCCAACATTGCAACAGCAGATTTAGCAACAAACACAGCTAGTTGTCTTTAGGACCCGGAGCCTGTGGAAGATGTGCAGTCAGCTATTACTTTATTCATAGTCTACCAACGATGTTCAGGTTTTTGAAGAAGTACAAATACAAAAGAACCTCTCCAAATAGTCTGCTGGTAAAATATAGAAATTGAGCTCCTCTGATTCTCAGAGATAGCTGCCTAATGCTTCCCAGAGGATTCCTGATTTTTTCTTCCCTTCCTTGTCTGCCTAGAACTACAATTTTTCAAGACTCTTCTTGAGGGATGAATTGATGAGCTTCCATACTGAGGATCAGGTAGCCTGATGGCTGGCCCTGATCAATGGAGAGAAGTCACCCCAGTCTTTCACTATAGCTGTGGAAGTCTCCTCACCAAGATGTCAACTATAGCACAACATGGGCTGAGTGCCATCCACAAACTGGAACTAAGTGCAATCAAGAGGCATCAGAATTCTCTTGATAGAAACAAGTACAGGAAGCATATGGGGTATATTTCATACATCCTTTAATTTAAGTTAAATAGGATAATCATTGAATAATAAAGTTTAACCAAACAAGGGAACCTATTTAAGTTTTAAAACCAGATAGGGTAAAGTTGGGAGAGGTGCTCATAGGGAGGTGCCTTACTAACCCAAAGGCCACCATTCTCTATCTGTTCAAATCCACCTTTGCAGCTTGAGAGAAATAAAGGCTATCTTCTCTTGTGCAAGTTATAGCCTCAGAAACCCAGTTGAAGTTCAGCTTTAAATGACAACAAGTTTTACACCTCATAATATATTGTTGCAATACCATAAAGAGGTCTTCAATAATGGTAGAAAATAAACTCAGAGTAACATTCAGAGCTCTATCTAATCCTGTCACCTCTCTAGAGATCCTCTGAGCGTGTCATGCTTCTTACAAGCTAAGACAGCCCCCTTTTGCAGAGAAGGGAGACACACATTTCAATGCTGGGTCATGAGAAGCTGTAATCAGGTGTTGTTCGTATCAGTACATGGAACATAGAGTGTTTTCCACGAGACTTGCATAAGGAAAATGTAAAATGATCACCTTGTCTCAATCATCATTTCAGATCTGACCTACAACTCTATTTGAAATATTATCAGTTTCTAGAAAACAGCTTCTTTCTAGTTCCATTCACAGGAGGGCACTTTAAAATGGCTTTGGGGGAAAAATCATGTTAAAAATATCCTTCGCTTCCTCTGCTCTTCACTTACTAGAACAACGCCTAAGGCAGCAGGGTGTGATTGGCAGTTCTATTTGTGACGGCCCTGGAAGAGTTGATATGTTTATGAATATTTACATCCAAGAAGAGACTGCTTTATGTAGAATTTTTTTTAAATTTTGTCTCTTTTATGGCATTAAAATGGTATAGAACAAAAGATATAGAGGAATTAATGCAAAGAAAAATGAAGAGCTTAAACTTATGTGGATATCTCAAAGCCTGAGTTATATAAACCCCAAAGCGTACATGAGTAAGGGGTATGTGGGTGAGTGAAGAGTTTGTGGGTCTTGCAGTTGCAGTGTTTCTTTCCAGCTTTCATTTTAAGCAATGCATATGGCACTTTCTGATATTTGGCAACAAGTTCTCTAGCACTATTAACAGTGAAGAAGAAGAAGAAATCCCTGCATCTTTTCTCCTCCTACTTACAAACTGGAAAAAGATGGCAATATGGTTGGAATTGTTGGCAGGAAGAATATTAAGTAAGATGTTATTTTGTAGTCAAGTTGTTTTGTAAATTCATTGATCAGTCATTTTCAGAGTGTAAAATAGAAATTACAACTTCTTACCTTCTCCATATACACTGTTTTTCCCCAAATAACTTAAATATTTATATATTTTAAAACTGAAAAGTAGGTATAATGTTCCCCTTGTAGTTATCCCAGAGAGTGCAACATGTTGCTTCCAAATTCACAGCAAGTCAGGAACCAAAGGGGATACTGATTCTGTTACCATCTTCAGGCCACCCCTCAGGCTGGCATCTTCATAGTGTGACACTTGCAAAGTCATTGGCTCTCAATGTTAGATCATCTAATAAGAGGGGGAAAGGCTGTTTTCCATTTGCGTAAATTCCTTTCAGGAAAGAATCTTGAAGCCTGGTGTGTCAGACACATAGCTTCTACTGATTGTCAGGAGTTGGCTTGCCTGTCTGCATTATAGGTAGCAGCATGAAGCAGATTACTATTGAGCCATTGCTGTGCTCTAATTGGCAAGTAACTTTGAAAAGATACCTTCCTGTAAGCTGGATAATCATTCTAACTAACAATTATGAAGCTATCTTCCAGTAAGGCTGTCGTGTGCATATCTCTCAACTAATTTAAAAATGCCCAGCGGAAAGATTTCTACCATTGTAAAAGATGTACACACTACTGAATGAACAGAACTTTGTTCAGTAAGTGTGGTGCTCAATTATGGACAATGGTTCTTATTTGGTAAGTTGGAAGATGACGGCAAAAGCTCACTCAGAGGGCATTTCCCTCTTCCTGGGAGGTTTTGTTATGCCCTGTCCAAACCTCTAGGCCCCAACTCATAATCCCTTCACATCTATCTTACCACAAGTTATCAGTTGTTGTCAAGTTGATTCTGACTCAGGAGGACTACATTTGGTCAGAGTAAAATCACATTTTATTAAATTTTACTAGGCCTTTCTTTGGATAACTTCAAACGTCCAACTTTTTAGCTGGCAACCAAGTTCTTTAACAGTTTGTATCACTTATGAACTGCAATATCTATGCGGATTTTTCAAATTTTCTTCTTGAAGACATTGCTGCTTCCCTAAGTAGCTGTCACTTTGTTTTGATACTGCAGCCCAGAAACCACTATATTCTAGAGTGGATTGAGCAAAGTTTTCTGTACTTGTCCCAGTGAATTAGTCAGGCCCTTTATTCATTTAACAAATATGACATCTAGACTTGAACAGAGATTGAGCCAAGACTAGAGACACAGAAAAAGTCCCTATAAGACCATTTGCATATAGAGCCAATCATCTAGTTTGAAAGTAAAGGCACTTACGTGTGAAATGATATAAAATTAATTAGGAGTACATACGTAAGCAGAAACAAAATGATATAGACACGATGAAATCATTGTCTCAGGGGTCCTGAGTACATAAAGAATGAAAGAGGCTGTTAAGCAAAAGTCATTGACCATGCAGGCTGGCACATTGGACCAGGGATGCTGAAACCAGCACTTGGACTGTAACAAAATTTTCTTAGATTATATATGTGCATTCAGAAAAAAATCTGAGTACTCATTTACTAATAACAGATAGAGAAGCACCAAGAATGGAGACATTCCTTTTTATATCATCTTCCAGATAATACTCAAACCAGAGATTTGTTACTGGTCATTTGTTACTCATTTTAAATAAGAATCTTTTTTCTATGTCCCGTGTTTTCCATGATTTTGTGAGTATTCTTGTCTTTTGATTACTAAAACCACATGCTATTAAATCCTGCTGTGGATTGAATTTTACAACAATAGACTTCAAATCAGCCTGCCCAAGTTCAAAGGCTTGCTGGCTTTGTGACTTTGTGCCACTTACTAACACCCCCAGTCTCAGTTCTTTCATTTACAAAAATGAGTAACAAACAGCACCCACCTCTTAGAATAGATTAGTTTATTTCCCATCCTCTCAGCTTAAACGGTCATATTTTATTTAGGTCTTTTCCTTGGCTGAAAAGTCTCACATATTTGGTATGCCAAGCCTAGTTGGGAAATTCAGTCACATGCACTCCTTTCCAATCAAGTTGTTGCTGTTCTATGTCACTGAGTAAAAACTGACTCATATCTGACCCTCCAACAGGCTTTCAGAGGCAATAAATTGAATGAAAGAGATTGTTTATACTTCTTCTCTGCAGTAGCTTGTGGATTAGAACCTTGTGCCTTTGGGATTGCAGCACAGCTTCTTACAACTAAGCTACCTGAGCATCCAAACCCAGTAGTCAATGACAATCCACTCAGAGATGAATATTGATTTTAGTGATAGTATGTACACCACAGAAATCAGATTTATACTTATCTACCAATTTTAAGGTTACAATGGTTACACAATTATGGCATACCTATAAATCCAATCCACATCTCTAACCCTCTAGAACCGTATAGTCAACTCTCTAAAAGATGCTTTAGAGAATTATAGAGAGAATCCTTTAGATTCTCTATAGTTGCTCAGACTCAATAATTTTACCACTGACTTGATGGTGGTTGTTATTAAACATTGTCAGATTATCTACAACTTACAGTGACCCTATCGTAACCTTGCTTTATTCTGCAACATCCTCAAGGTCTCTTCTCTGCCTCAGCCCATTGTTATAGTCACTGTGTCAATTCATATCACTGAAGGTATAAAAGAGTGATCTCTCTGATAATATACCTAAAAATAGAAGTTTCTGCATCCTCACCTCTAAGAAGCACCTTCCTCTGAAACAGGCTCCTGGTTTTTTTTAATTGTCTTTCTTTGCTAATTCAAGGGTATCATTTATTTTTTCGTTTTCATTATGTGTTGTCCATGTTACAGATGCATAGGAAGCAACTGAAAATTATAAGGCTTACATTAGTCTTTAAACTGACATCCTTATTCTTTAGCACTTTGGAGAGGTTGTTGACAGGAGATTTTTCCAATGAGACACATCTTTTTATTTCTTATCTTCTCCTACTCTGAGTACTGATAGTGGATCTAAGTGAGATGAAGCCATTGATTGACAACTTATTTCTTTTCTCCATCTATCATGATGTTGCCTATTGGTCCATTGGTGAAAACTTTTTTTCTTGGAGTTTATATGTAACTCATATTGAAGACTGTAATCTTTGATCTCCTGCAGTAAGCGCTTCAAGGTTTGTTTGAATTTTTTGGCTTCTTTATTTTACTTTTGCAAGAAAGGTTGTGTCACATTGCATAACACAAGTTGTTGATGAATCTTACTCCAACCTTAATGCCACATTCCTCTTTCTGGAGTCCAACTTCTCAAATGATTTGCTTATTACTCAGACTGAATAGGTATGGAGAAGAGTACAACCCTGATACACTCCTTTCTTGACTTTAGCCAAGCAGTCTTCCCTTGTTCTGTTTAGACAACAAATTTTGGTTTTTGTACAGGTTTTGCATAATCACAATTAAGTGTCCTGAAATTCCCACTCTTCTCAATGCTATTTATGATTTGTTATGATACACACAGTTGAATGTGTAATTAACATAAAACAAGTAAATATTTTTCTGGTTTTCTTTGTTTTCAGCTAAGCTCCTTTCTAGATCAACAGTGATATCTCTTATGTCATTGCCTGTTTGAATCCAGCATGAATTTCTGGAAGTTCCCTGTTGATGTCACATTTTTGAAAATCATCTTCAACAAGATTAGATTTTCATATGGCACTGATGATATTGTTTGATAATGTCTACAACTGTTAAATCACCTTTTTGAGGCTAGGGATAAATATGCATCTCTTCAAATCAATTTGGAAAAAGATAATAAATTTCATACATTGAGCACTAATGGTGAAAGATCAGAAAAGTAGTAGAATGGCATCAAGGGTATCAGTCATGAACAAAGCAAAAAGTTGTTACAAAGACCAGGGAAAAGAAAGGTCAAAATACATGTCAGGATAGATTCTGAAACCTACAGTATCATGAAAAGAAGCTAAAACAAGGAGAAAGAATGCTGAGAAAAGAGTTGAATAGATTTCGAAGGACATCTAAAGAAGACAAAGCAAATTGTAATGAATTGTGCAGAGCTAAAATTAGAAAATCAAAAGAGAAAATATGATTAGTACTTTTCAAGTTTAAAGGACTGAAGGAGAAATTCAAGCCTCAAATTGTAACATTTGTGGGTTCTATGACAAAATCTAGAATGATATAGAAAGTACCAAAACAGAATGGAAAAAATATACGAAGTTACAGTACTAAAAATAATTGGTTGACACTGAATCTTTTCAGAAAGTAGAGAATGATCAAGAAAGGAATGATCTGGTATGAAAAACAATGTATATAAACTTTGTTAGTAAACCAGTATAGAATAAATAAACTTTTTAAAATAAAGATCTAATAGTATTAAGTAAGAAATCGTAGATACACTGAAAACATTGGCAAAACATAAAGGGGGAAAAATTTAAAAACAACCCACAAAAGCCACAGAATTTAATTAATTCCAATTGAAGTATTTCAAGAAACAGAAGCAATACTGGACATGCTGACCAGTTTTTTACAACAAATATGGAAATCATTGATCCAGACAGCTTACTGCAGGAGATCCATACTTGTTCTCATTGCCATAAAAGATGATCCAATAGACTGTGGAAACTACTGGACATCATATATGTTGTTGCGTTGAGTATGGCTGAGTTAGAACCAACCCACAACTGACCCTCTTGTGAGTTTTTAGGGGCAGTACATTGTATGGAAGGAGATTGCCCATATTTCTCCTTTTAAGCAGCTGTTGGATTTGAATAGTGTGTCTTCAGGATTACAGCACAGTGACCTAGTGGCAAGAAGCTGTGCTAAAATCCCAAAGACATGTGGTTCAAGGCCACCAGCGTCTCTGTGGAAGGATGGATAATCTCCCAATCTCCTCCGGTGTGATTTACTGTCTCTGAAAACCCACCAGAGGGTCAATCATTGGTTAATTCCGACTGAAAGGTACACAACCGTGTGTGTGTGTGTGTGTGTGTGTGTGTGTGTGTGTGTGTTTAATTGTGTGCTATGCATGGAAGGAGATTACCTATTCTTTTCAGTTAGTGAACTCTTGTTTGGGCCGTTGGGATTGCAGCATATCTACTTTTCTTAGGTACTGTGTCATCAACAATGTCTCACAGGAACCCTACCAACAATAGATTGAGAACTTATTCTTTCTTTAGCTATCCTCGCAATCTCTGCTATACTCAAGCCCACTATAGCAGACACTCTGTTAGTTCATCTCATTGAGAGTCTTTCTTTGATCCTCTATTTTCCTGTGCACTTTTTCCTCAAGTCTTGTCCCTCTGGCACATGTCCAAAATATGTAAAATGAATCTTCATCATCTTCACCTCTAAGGAATTGTACTTCCTCCACTATATAGAGTTATATATTCTATAGTACACATACTCTGACCATGGTTAAAGCTTCCAGAAAATTATTACACATATATGTAAATCACAACAGAATGAAGCATTGCCTGATCTCATGTTATCCTCATTATCATTGCTTTGTTTCTGTGCATTGTGGTGACCACTGTGTTACTCCATCCTGTTGAGGAGTTTTCGCATTACCGCTAACTTGGCCTTACCAAACATGATGTCCTTCTCCTGATACTGGTCCCACTTGATAACCTGTTCAAAGTTATGAGATTTAAGCGTTTTGTTTTGTTTTGGTTTGCTTCTAGAGTTCATTCTCCAGGGTTTTTGTTTGTTCTTCCAGCAATGTGTGATATATATAATATTCTTCACCAACATCTAAATTTAAATTTACCAATTATTTTTCATTCTTTCTTATGTTTTGTACATATTTTGTGTGTATATGAGGCAATTGAAAAATGCCATAGCACATCTTACTCATCAATACGACATCTTTTAATATTTTAAAGAGCGATTTTTGTAGTACATTAGTCCAATGCAAAGTTTATTACATGACTTCTGCTTCCATGAACTTCCATGAACTTGCTTCCTAATTGTGAGTTCAAGTAAATTTAAATTCATGGCAACTTTAATATTTTCTCCCTAATTAATTATCTGTAGATGTTGTTTGTTGGTCATTGTGAGGAGTTTTGTTTTCTTTATATTGAGGTGTCTGTGATTCTGGTTTTCATCTGTGCTCCACGTAATGTTGTAGCTTCTGTATATCACAGTTTGTTAATGAGTATTCCTCCAGTCATAGTGTAATGTTCTCTTTTAAGATTTTTTAAATTTTATACTGGTTTACATACAAAGGTCATAAAATCCAAATACATTGTTTTTCACACAGGATCTTAATCATAGGATCATAAAATTTGATGAGTGGGGGGAGGGATGGGTAAATGAAAGGGGATAGATCTGATGTCATGTTCTTTTTCATATAATCTGCTCAAATTATTTGATCAGCGTGTAGATTTAATAGGCGTTGAGAAAGGATGTAACTTTAACAGGTATCTTTCTTTACAGTCTAGGCATATTAAACGTTTGACAACTCTAGGATCCTATATATCTACACTGTTGTCACCATTGACAGTCAACATCCTGTCAGTTCTGGCTCATGGCAAACTCATGTGTGCAGAGTACCAATGAGTTTCATAGAGTTTTCAAGATCTTGAACTTTGGAAGCAAATCACCAGACATGTTTTTCAAGGTACTTCTGGTTGACTTTGGACTGCCAACATTTTGGTTATTAATAAATTACTGAATCCAACTTTGTTTTATATTTACAAATATATATATATTCTTCCTCCGTTTTTCATTATTAGCATGGTAGTTAGGTATATATAAATCAATACATACACAACTACACCCACATAAATATGCATATGTAAATATAGAAATATATACAGAAATATAAATAAAAATATAACAATAAAAATATAACTATCTCTATCTCTATCTACATCTATATCTATCTATCTATCTATCTATCTATCTATCTATCTATCTATCTATCTATCTATCTATCTATCTATAACTGGTGGCTTAATGGTGAACCGTTGCACTGCTACACACCTATCCGAAGGCAGGTGCTTCAAATATCCTCCAGCTACTCTACAGGAGAAGGATGTGCAGTCTCCTCCTCTGCTATTTATAGCCTCTGTAAATTTGCTAGAGGGTCAGCTATGAGTCTGTTCCTACTCAATAATACATAACAACAGCAACAAAACAACATTATCTATTGCCAAACATTATCTTCCTATTTCCCACTTAACCCCTCTTCAGTTATTGCTACCCTCTGTCCTCTGCCCTAATATAGAGAGCTCTGGTGGCCTAGTGGCGAGAAGCTATGCTGTAATTCTGAAGGAACACGGTTTGAGTCCACCAGTAGCTCTGCTGGTGAAAGATGAGCAATTTCCTCCTGTCTAATTAAATGCCTCTGAACCTGCCAGAGGGTCAGCTATGAGCCAGTCCAACTCGATGATACACAAAACCAACAACACAGTAGCATAATCTCCCCTCTATTTTATTGTAGCAAAGATATATATGACCAAATATTAGACAATGCAAATTTTTATGTGTACAATTCAGTAATGTCTATTATAACCTTCATGTTTCACAATCATAGCCATACTTACTTTTATTATTTTACATGTTTAAAATAAACGTACTATCTTAAAGAAGCTCTGATGGATTAGTAGTGAGGACCTGCACTGTAATCCCAGAGGAACACGCTGTTCCATAGGAGGATAAACAATTCCCTCTTTGTGATTTACTGCCCTAGAGGTTGAGCTATCAGTCTGCTCTGACTCAAAGGCCTACATAACAAAAGCAACAATGACACCTTCTTCTTACTCCTTCTTTTCTGGATAACCACTCTCCTTTGTTTCTAATACTGAGATTATATAATACTTGGACTTGGCAGGTGTTTATTTTGCTCAGCACAATATTTTCAAGGTTTATCCATGTTTCTGTGTATTGCAGGATATTATGCATATCATAGCTGAGTAGTGCTTTCTTGTCTGCAAGTTTCACGTTTTGTTTATCCTTTCATCTGCTGAGCATCAGCTAGTTTCCACTTACTGTGACTTATGCTACAGTGAGCATTGAGATACAGATTTCTGTTGTGTTCCGGCTTTCAGATATTTCTGTTTGGTACAATTTTTTTTCTTTGTTTTGTACAATTGCAATTTATGGACCTTGTGGTAGCTTTATGTTCCAATTTTTGAAAAGTTAGCAAAATGTTTCCCACAGCAATCATATAAGTTTGCATTCCCACAACAATGAATGTGGGTTTACGTTTTCCATATTTCAGTCAACACCTGATATTTACTGTTACTTAACTCCTACACATCTAATGTAAGTAAAGCAATACTTCCTTGTGGCCATTGTGGCATAGTGTGTTACATGCGGAGCTGTTAACTGAAGAAGGCTCATTGGTTCAAACACATAGGCCTTTGCTTGGGAGAAAAATGATGTATTCATCTTAACGATGTTTGTGACTCTGAATCAACTCAAAGACAGTGACTGAGAATGGCTGATAACAATGAATATCTTTTCATGTGTTTGTTTAGCACATATATACTCACTTTGGTTTAATGCCTGTTAAAATTATTTGTCCACATTTTTATTCAGTTGAAATTTTTTTGTTGTTTAATTACACAAGTGTAGGGTGTTGTTTGGTTATATAGCTGTTGTTGTTCTGTTCTGTTGAGTCACCTGTGACTCATAGCTAGCCTATGTACAATAGCCCTAAACCCTGCTCTATCCTGTGCCAATCTTTTTTTTTTTGCTTAGAATTAGTAAGCTTTTTATTTTTAAGGGAAAGGTGTCGATATTGCAATAAAAGAAAATTTATATATATTCTCAAATAGATCATTAGAAGTACTAGGTTCCAGCTTCTTCAGAGTGTAATTTAAAATGAAGACATTTCCATTCTAGGAATATTAGACACTTGATAAAAGTTTCTGTGTGAAGAAAATAGAGGGAGAAACAGAAGTCTTAAGTCTTCTTAAGACACAGTGAAGCACACTGTGTAATCAGACAGTTTGGAGGAATGAAAACCTATATCTGAACAAGTAAAATGCCGATATAAGCTAAAATGGAATATGGGGAAAAAAATGAAGTCCTTATGGTTTTGTTTGTTTGCTCTTATTTATGTTTTAAAGATAAGTAGTAAGTTGCATTGTTCTAAATATTTTTATATGGGAACTTAACTTTCAAAACTGCATTGTAAAATATGAGCAGTTCCATTTCAAGTATAAAAAATAATGTTTCAGAAATCTATTTAGTTCATAGGTAGTATGTTTAGATAACTAACAAAGGAAGGAAATGTTTTTATAAGTAAAAATGTTTCATTACTCTAGAAAAGTCAATAAAGAACACATAATGAAATGTTATTCAGACACTTTGACATCTGCCTCCGGATGAATTTTTTTTTCTTCCATATATTCAGAATTTAGTCATTATAGAATTTATCCATAAGATTGTTTCGATTTGTAAAGTTTTAAAAACTCATAGATAAATACAATTTTATCTATGGTACATTCACACAATGGAATACCATGCAGCATGCAGGAGCAATTAACTTTGTAAGTTATCGCCTAATTTAGGAGTGACTTGAGAGCATTATGCTGAGTGAACTAACACAGTTCAATAAGTATAAATATTATATAAAACAGTTACTGTAGAATAAGTATAAGGATTCAGGAGAGGTGGGAGAGGCTTGAAGCAGAGAGATGTAGATGTGCAGGGGAAGGGCGATTAATAATGAGGTTGTACAGTTTGATGAGTGGGAGTGAGGGAAATTGAAAGAATTTGTTCAAATTTGTATTTTAATTTCGTAAATAAACTAGTAGAAAAAGAAAAAAGTGACAAGAAATCAGTCATTCTTCCTTAGTATCCATATTTTTGTCTTCTCCCCATCTCTTTCCTCTAAATTTTTCCCTCACTTTATGCCCACCATCTTTATCACGAGAATATCTTATGACGATAAAGTGAAAGAAAGGATACATTTCTCAACATGAGTTTGCAAATACTTTCTCCAGCATTGGAAAATGGCAGAATTTTGTGAAAGAAAAATTTTGGTTATTAGTAACAAAAAAATGATGTTTAAAAAATATAAACAAAGATAAACTGATAAAGCAAAAAGACACAAAAATTTAGAGGCACATGATTCCATGGCTCTTAAGATATATATTTAAGTTTCTTGTGACACATTATGAGTGGGATATTTTTGCTATACCATACATGCAACTAAAATCTATAGCCATATCCTTGTAAATGGTTTGGATGCAATAATAATAAAAAAACAAAAAAAAAAACCCAACACGCTGTGTATGTTATGGAAACATGTCTTAGAGGACTACCTGGTATGAGCAGAGCAGGACTGCCCTGTGAAGAAATCCAGAGAATATAGGACAGGTAGGGTTTCAAAGAAAAGCAATTTATTACTATTTACTTCAAATATGTGCTACTGATCTCTGAAAATGTCTTTGTTTAAATGTGATGCTGTTTCCTTTCATATTCAAATTTAACTCCTCAATATTTGTCATCCATTACATACCATAGTAGACACTATTATTTTCATAAAGCAGTCACATGCATTAAAGCTAAGATTACCAATTGACATGATGTTGTTGTTGTTGTTATGTGCCGTCGAGTCGCTTGTGACTCATAGCGACCCTACGTACAACAGCCCTAAACTCTGTTCTGTCCTGTGCCAATCACACCGTCTCCGATACACCCATCCCGTTACCCCAGTCACTGAGTCAATCCAACTCATAGAGGGCCTTCCCCTCCTGCGCTGTCCCTTCACCCTACCAAGCATGATGTCCCTCTCCAAGGACAGGTCCCTCCTTACAACATGTCCAAAGTATGTTAGACGGAGCCTCAGAATCCTTGCCTCCAAGGAGCCGCCCGGTTTAACTCTCTCCAGGATGAATCTGTTTGTTTTCCTAGCAGTCCATGGTACCCTTAATACTCTTCTCCAGCACCACAGCTCAAAGGCATCAATTCTCCTTCTATCCTCCTTAATCATTGTCCAACTCTCTGATGCATAACAAGTGATTGCAAAGACCATGGCCTGTATCTGACGCACCTTAGTCTCCAGAGAGACACCATTGCAATTCAGTACTTTGGAGAGGTCCCTAACAGCAGACTTTCCCATCACAATACGTCTTTTAATTTGCTGGCTGCTGGTGCCAAGAGTGTTGACTGTGGAGCCAAGCAAACTAAAGCTGTGAACAATCACAATTTCTTCACCAACCATCCTGATGCTGCCAATTTGTCCAGTGGTGAGAATCTTTGTCTTCTTGACATTTAGCCTCAATCCATATTGAAGGCAGCCGTCCTTGACCCTCTGCAGCAAGCGTTTCAGGTCCTCCTCAGTTTCAGCAAGCAGGATTGTGTTGTCTGCATATAGCAGATTGTTAATAGATCTTCCACCAATCTTGACCCCGCATTTCACCTCATAGAGCTCAGCCTCCCGTATAATGTTCTGCATACAGGTTGAAAAGGAATGGAAAAAGGACACATCCCAGCGTATGCCCTTCCCAATTTTGAACCATGCAGTGTTTTCTTGCTCTGTTCTGATGACTGCCTCTTGGTCCAAGTATAAGTTTCTTATTAGCACGATCAAGTGTTCTGGGATTCACATTCTTCTCAGACTCAACCACAGTTTGTTATCATCCACACAGTCAAACGCCTTTACATAGTCAATAAAACACATATATACATTCCTCTGGTATTCCCTACTTTCAGCTAAGATCCATCTAACATCAGCTACAATATCCCTAGTACCACAACCCCTTCTAAACCCAGCCTGGACTTCTAAAAGTTCTCTGCTGATGTGCTATTCCAGTTGTTTTTGGATAATCTTTAGTAGAATCTTGCTTGCATGTCAAACCAATGATATTGTTCTATAGTTTCCAAATTCTGTGTCCACCCTTCTTTGGGATGGGAACAAATATAGATCTCTTCCAGTCAGTTGGCCAGGTGGTTGTTCTCCAGATTTCTTGGTACAACTTCGTCAGCACGTCCAGGGCAGCATCTGTTAGCTGAAATATGTCAATTGGTATATCATCTATTCCTGGGCCTTCTTTTTTGGTATTTCCTCCAAAGTAGCCTGAACTTCTTTCTTCATTACCATAGGCTCTTGTTCATATGTTGTTTCATTAAATTCTTCTGTGTCTGCCAAATCCTTTCCACACAGTGCCTCAATATATGCTTTCCATCTTCTTTTAATACTTCCTGGATCATTTCATATTCTGACTAAAGCATCCTTTATTACAGCAACTCGAGGTTTGAATTTGTTCTTCAGTTCCTTGAGCTTAAGAAAAGCTGAGCGAGTTCAGCCCTTTAGACTTTCTGACTCCAACTGCTTGCACATTTCATTGTAATATTTTACTTTGTCATCCCGTGCTGCCTTTTGAAATCTTCTATTCAACTCTTTAGTATCTTGAATTCTTCCTTGTGCTTTGGCTTCTCTGCGCTCCTTTGCAATTTTCAGAGTCTCTTCTGACATCCATTTTGGTCTTCTCTTCCTCTTTTGTCTTTACATACCCTTCGCACTCTTCCTGGATGATATCCTCCTGCAGCTCATCTGGTCTTCGCTCATTAGTGTTCAAAGCCTCAAACCTGTTCCTGAGATGGTGCTGAAATTAAGGTGGGATAGATGCAAAGGCCTATTTTGGTTCCTGTGGATTTTGGTTTCATTTTCCTCAACTTCGGCTTGACTGTGCATATGAGAAGTGGGTGGTCTGTTCCACAATCACCTCCTAGCCTAGTTTCCACAGCTCATATTGAGCTTCTCCAGCGGTTCTTTCCATAGATGTAATCGATCCAATTCTTATGCATACCATCAAGTGAAATTATATAAGCTGTGTTTTTTTCTCTTAAAAATGTATTTGCAATGAATAAGTAATTGATTGTGGAAAATTCATTCTCTCTCCAGCTCCATTTCTGTCACTGTGTCCACGTTTTCCAACTACTTCATCTTCTTCTCTGTTCCCAACTTTTTTCATTCCAGTCACCCGTTATTATTAATGCATCTTGATTGTATGTTCGATCGATCTCTGATTGTAAAAGTTGGTAAAAATCTTCTATTTCCTCTTCATTGACTCTAGTTGTTGGTGCATTTATCTGAATGATAATGGTATTCACTGGACTTCCTTGTATGCGTATGGATATTATCCTGTCACTCACAATATTGTACTTCAAGATAGATCTAGAAATGACTTTCTTAACTATGAAATAAACTCAATTTTTCCTCACCTTTTTGTCTCCAGACTAATATATCATATGATCATATGACTCAAAATGCCTCATGTCAGTCCATCTCATCTCACCAATACCTAGTATGTCAATATTTATGCGTTCCATTTCTTCCTTAACAATATCTAATTTTCCTACATTCATGGTTCCCACATTCCTTGTCCCAATCACTAGTGTATGCTTACAACTGTTCCTTTTCCTTTGTATTTCCAAACTTGAAAACTCAACCTTAGTTGCCCTGTTATTCTACATGTTTTCTGTTGTACATAGAGTTTTCAGAGGCATGCTATTTCAGAAGTGAATGGCCAATTCTTCCTAGTCTGTCTTAGTCTGAATGTTTGGATTTAGAGAAGTACCAGACAGACCAGCATTTTGCAGGAAAAGTGAAAGATATATCCTTTATAGTGGAGTTAACCATTAGTATCAGTGTTGTCCCTGGCCTCTGCTCCACCATCCACCAGGATACCCATCCACTTGTACCCACTCCCTTCAACATCTATCTCCCATTATCCAGCCCTTGATCTGATAGCTTCTATCTGAAGCTTCCTTGGCTTCTGTGATTCTAAACACATCAGCTGCTGATTAGTTTCTTATGCTGTGACCAGTGTCTCTTAAATTTAGTGGTAGTGTTTCCCAAGAACTGGTGTGTAGATAGGATCCCCTACGGTCTTGGGAACTCCAAGGTTACCTAAGAAGTGGGCAGAGGGTTTTAAGGACCCTTGAGCTGTTCTGCCTCCCTCCACCCACATCTCAGGTAACCAGGGAGTCCCCAAGACCACACTTGAGGTCTGTTTTAGGAAATTTTATTATTTTTATTTATTTAAATAAATAAATAAATTTATTTTTTATTTATTTAAATTTTGTTTTAGGTTTAGGAAATTAGGAGTCTAAGTTAAAGAGATGAGCTCTGTTCTGTTGTGGTCCCGTTCTCTCTCTCTCTCTCTCCTTCCCGTTCCCGTGCCAACCCCCCACCTCCGTGTGTGTGTGTGTGTGTGTGTGTGTGTGTGTGTGTGATGTGAAGGTAAGTCTTTAGAAAATACAGGCCTGGTGACCTCCATGTGCTCTGACCTTCCTCAGCATTAAGGGACATGCAGGGTCCTGGGCCAAAGGGACAAAC
This sequence comes from Elephantulus edwardii, assembly GCF_000299155.1. Taxonomy (NCBI): domain Eukaryota; kingdom Metazoa; phylum Chordata; class Mammalia; order Macroscelidea; family Macroscelididae; genus Elephantulus; species Elephantulus edwardii. The sequence goes on from NW_006399870.1 coordinate 6,369,566, forward strand.
TCTACTCCTGACAAGTATTTGTTGGAGTACTGAGATCCCTCTCCTTTTCTTAACTCACTTTGCTTTTTTTTGCTCTCAGACTCAATCAAAACCTTACTGTATCCTAGAAGCACAAAGATCTGGATTGGAGAGGAGACAAAAGCTAAATTTAAAAAGGATGTTTCTCCCCTTTTTAATGTATGTAATTTGAAAAAAAAAAAAAACAAACAAAAACCCCTACAAAACAGCAACCAAAAAACAAAACCCAAACCCCCCCTGGAAAAAAAAACAAAAAACAAAAAACGAAAAAAACCAACTTTACTCAAAATTGCACAGGAGGAAATTTTACATCTTTCTTTCTCTGAACTGTTGGTGGATTTAAACTTCAAGAGAGGCACCACCTTTAGGTTAACAGCTTGATTCCCTGTGAGTTATGCCATCAGAAATCTGCATGGTGAGATAAAAGGTGGTATGGACTATATCTTCAGGGATCTAGTTGATTTATCAGATCATGAGGAATTGTTAAGTGAATTCCACATTATGTCATTGTTATTGTTGTTGTTATGTGCTCTCAAGTCACTTGAGCTTCATAGTGATCCTGTATAATACAGCTCTAAAACCAGCTCTATACTGTGCCAATCTTACTGCCTTTGACACACCTACCCCATTACTCTAGTCACTGAATTAATCCATTTAATCTAGATTCTTCCTCTCTTGTGCTGTCCTTCCACCCTCCCAAGCATGATGTCCCTCTCCAAGGACTGGTCCCTCCTTGGAACATGTCCAAGAATCCTTACCTCCAAGGAGAAGCCTGGTCTCACCTTCTCTAGGACCAACCTGCTTCTTTTCCTAGCCATGCAATAGCATTATGTCATTATACACACAAATTTTGTTGTTGTTGCAGTTAGGTACATCTAGTCTAGTATGACTCAATAATATCCTCATGAACAACAGATATGGACTTTGTGCCACCATCATAATCTCTGACACACTTTAGCCCCTTGCTGCAGTCACTGTGTCAATTTGCTTGCTTGAGGGTCTTTCTCTATTTCACCATCCCTCCACCTTCCTAAGCATGATTTATTTCTCTCTCCAAGAAGTAACCTTTCCTACCAAGATGTCCAAAGTATGTAAGACAAAGCCTTTTAAAATTTGTCTTCAGGGAGCACTTTGGATGCATGTTCTCCAAGACATATCTGTTTCTTTTTTTTGACAGTCCACTGGGATATTCAGTACTCTTCTCCAGTACCACAATTCAAAAGTATCAATTCTCTTGTCATTCTTATTCATTGTTCAACTTTCAGATGCATAGCAAGTGATTTAAAAGACCATGGCCTTAATCAAGCATCTATGTCCTCAAACTAACAGCATTGCTCCTCAATAATTTGGAGAGGTCTGTGACTGCAGAGTTTCCCAGTGCAATGCACCTCCTGATTTCCTGACTGCTAATAGTAAGTGCATAGATTGTGGATCCAAGTAAGATTAAATCACTGACAATTTCAATCTTTTCTCCATCTGTCATCATGTTGTCTATTAATTCAGTGGTGAGAATTTTTGTTTTCTTGATGTTGAGATGTAGCCTATATTGAAGGCTACAGCCTTTAATCTTCTGCAACAAGTACTTCTTTCTCACTTTCAGCAAACAGGGTTGTATCATCTGCATGATAAAGGTTATTGTTGAGTCTTCCTTCAATCCTGATACCACACTCTTATAGAGTTCAACATCTCAAGTAATTTCTCAACATACAGATTGAATAGTTATGAAGAAAGGATAAAACTCTGATGCACATCGTTCTTAATTTTAAACTATGTAGTGTTTGTTCCCTTGCTGTTAATACAATATCTTCTTAGTCTAGATATAGGTTTCATGTGAACACAATTAAGGCTTTGGGATTCCCATCGTTCTCAAAGTTAGCCATAATTTCATATGATTCATACAATCAAATGCCCTTGCATAGTCAAGGATTACCAGAAGAATACTTTTTTGTGCTTCATTGACTGTGCCAAAGCATTAGACTGTGTGGATATCAAATGATGCTAACATTGAAAACACGTTTGTTTGTTTGTTTGTTTGCTTGCTTTTTTTAAAGTTGCCAAATTTTGTTTAGCCTGTAATAGTTACAAAGTACATATCAGCCCTGCCTTACCTCATCCTATATAGCCCTGTGACCTTCCAGATCAGCTACCCTCTCCCTCCAATCTTATTTCTTGTCCTCTTCCTTCTTGTCCTTTTGCCTTCCTTGGTGGTCTGGGAGGGGAGAGAGCCCATTTCATTTAAAAGGCCTCTTTGTTGAGATCCACAGCAGGAAGGTTCTCCAGACACTCTGAAGGAACTCGGGGTCTTATATCACATCATAATCCTCCTCCCCCTTGGCTGGCTCAGATGTGTCCATGGCTGAGCTGGCATCAAAGTCACCAGATTCTGCCCGACCAAACTCTGCTCCCTGTAAGGACATCTGCATGGCATACACAACGTGCTCTTCCTCAGTCATACTGCTTAGGTCAGGGAGTCCAGCGCGACCAAACTCTTGTTGGTTGATGATCATCTTCAGCAGGGCTTCATCTGAATCTGCAGTCCCAGGACTTGAGACTCCACCTCTTTCACCTTCAGTCCCAGTTGCAGCAATCCCAGCTTCAGGAGCAGAGGTTGCAGCTGCCCGTCATGCTTCTTCCTCCTGCCACTGTCACTGCTCTTCCATGGAAACACAGAGTGAGAGCTAGTTCAGGATCAGCACAGGGATTCTCTCCAAACTCAAAGTCACCAAGACCCACCATGGTTCCACCTTCCCCAGCCAGAATTGGAGACCTGATGAGGGCATCAGCCAGGCTGGGCCCAGGAGACAGTCATCAGGTGAGAACTGGTTCCATCTTTGCCATTTAGTGTGTTTACAAAGGCTGTTAAGTTTTTCTGTGTTCACTTCCTCTTCCCCAAAGTTGATAATGTCAACATTTACTTTCTCCTTAAAGCATCTGGCCAGTTACACCAGATCCTTCTCATTGTTTTCCACCGGGCTTCCCATGAAGGCAATGATGTGTATCATGTGATTCTTGCCCTGTTGGTGCTTCAGAGCCAAATGAGCCATGCGGATGCCAGTGCAGAATGTGATCTTGCCCTTGGGTGAGACAGTGTGGAGCTTAGACAGAATGTAGCCAGTATCAGGGGTACGTGTGGTAAGTACTTCACAGTCATCGGCCAATGTGTTGAGGCCCGTATTGTTCTCAGGATTGCTGCTCATCTTGGAGTGGCAAACTATGTTGACAAGCATCTTGTTGGGCCTGTAGCCAGGTAGGTGGGAAGTCCCCATTCCGCATATACTCACTGTTATTCACACAAACCATAGTGCTTTCCAATACCATCCTCATTTCTTTCCTTTCCTAACCTAAGGAGACACAGTACAGTGCACGGTAGTAGGATTCTACAGATGGTGTAAAAGTGGTTCAAAAAGTCTAAGAAAAGCAATAAAGTTGTAAAATGAGCAAATGTAGGTGTTGTTATCCACTTAGTATCTCCCTCTTCTTCCCACCACACAGCTGTTCATCTAGTCCAGCCCCATGGGCTTTACCCCCATGCTGCCCTCATTGCTTCAAGGAAGCTCCCTTAGTCTATTGGTGTCATAATTTAGCAGTTACCCTTTCCCTTTTGTGCTACTAAAGTTTTTTTTCAAAACTAACTGTGCTATTAATTTCTTAAGAACTAAATGGCTAGACCTTGGCTAGTGTCTCACTTTTTCAGAGCACTTCTTTACCTGTAGAGGTTAACACTGGTGTCCTTTGCTTCTTAGTGAAGAAAAGATCTCAGTATCACCAAATATCATTTCTACTGCAGGAAGAAATCACTTTGATATATTCAATATGTTCCCTCTATCATTTATTGGCATCAATCTATTTCAGTAATTTAATTATCAATGGAGCACATGGTAAAATTCAAACTGAGGTGGAGCTGCTCTCAAGTGGAACTGCACACTGAAAAGACCTCCTCTAAAACATTCCCAGACAGCCTACCTTTTCTCTGTGACAATATTCTCAATATTTCTTCAACTATCACTCTTGACCTGAGCAACACAAAGACTGAACCCCTGCACTGTCAAGATGGCTAGAAGAAAAGTTAATAAAAACCCACAAACCTTTAGCTTCCAAATCATCAAGTCTCTTGTTTGAAAATCTTTATTACCAAGTAGAATGCAAGCAGCAGGAAGAGCCTAGCAGGAGTCGCAAAGTCCAGGTGCAGTTTTCTGTTCTGGCTGCTAGAAAAATCCCATTTTTAGTTGAAACCTGACTATATTTCCCTTGTGACTGATCGTGAGAAAACACATATGAAATCCTACCAAGTCATTCTTTAGAAACCAATCTTTTCATTACCTTCCACTTTAAGGAAACTGTTCTAACCAAGAGCCTTTACCTCATCAAGTCCCTGTGCTCCTAAACTCCTAAATAACCCAGCCTTTCCCCCTACCTTCAACATGAATCACATCCCGTTCTTAAAAGTGTTTTGAATCATCTGTACACTCTGAGGATTATAGATTTCTCTGTCTTGGAATTAATTTCAAAGGATCTGTGCCTACAGTGTATGATATTGGCGTGTGTGGATATGACAGTATCCATTTGAACAAATGAAATCATGAATTTTTTGTTCATTGATTGATGCTACAATTTGGAGTGAATATATGTGGTTTTTACCTGTATTATGAAGGGGTAAGGAAGAAAGAGACATTAGAATAATATTCAGATAAAAGTATTGGCAATATATTTCAAATAACTGCATGTAAGTTGGGATTTTAGACTAAAGATGTATATTTAAAGTTTACATTAATTTATCCTTCTATTTCTATATTCATTTCATAAATGATTACTTATTGGTCACATAACAAAGCATCAGTCTCTGTCCTGTGTGGAGAAGAAATACAATAGTCAGCGACTGTTCTCATCAAGCAACCTTGTAAAATATAGACATATGACTTGGATTCTTGAACACTGCACTGGAGAGGTTCAGAATCTCTTCTGTAACACGGGGAGGATAAGGAAAGTCTTCCTCAAGGAAGACAATGATACTCCATAATTAGAAAGACAAGAAGAAGGTTTTCAAGGTGAAAACACTTTATATGTGTGTAAATGAGTATATACAGAAGAGCACACATGTACATGAAGGAGTACTTATTAAAAGGCATCCTCTCGTTTGATATGGAATCAACAATGTGTGCTGAGATCCAGGTGCAAATATAAGTGTAGAAGGATCACAAGAAATAAAATAGAAAGTTTCCGGATAATGCAAAGCTTCACATTCTAGGAGATGGAGCTTTGGGTTTCTTTGTTCTTCATATACATAGCATTTTTAAAAATTTTATTAATTTTAATGAAGATTTCCAGAGATTTTGGATTTTCATTCATTCATTGTTGCACTTTTCTCCCTGCCCAAAACCCAGCCCTCAATTTGCTCCTCTCTTTGAAAAGCAAAAGAAAAATTTCTTCATTGGGATATTTTATGTGATCATTCATAAACATTATATCATTAATTACTCATTATGCCTTATATGACCTCATTTCTTCATTTCCCATTGCAACTTTCCTATTCCTTAACCTCCCTATCTGCCCACTAACCTCTGCTATCTAGTAAATTTTCCTCTTCTCCTTTTTCCCCTCCCCCTTTTGAATATTTATTCATATCTCAATGAACCACTCTACTATTTTTGTAATAGTAATCTTATAACCGTCTGCTATCAGGGACCTCTCCAGAGTACTGAAGAGCAACAATGTTAGTCTGGAAACTAAGGTGTGCCTGATTAATGTTATGGTCTTCATAATCATGTGCTATGCACCAGAGAGCTGGAAAATGACTCCTTGTTGTTATGTGCTGATCAGTAGTTTGCAACTCATAGCGACCCTATGTACAACAGCCCTAAACCCTGTGCTAACCTATGCCAATCACATTGCCTCTGAAACACCCATCCAGATTACCCCAGTCACTGAATCAATCCATCTCATAGAGGGTCTTCCCCTCCTGCGCTGTCCCTCCACCCTATCAAGCATGATGTCCCTCTCCAAGGACCTGTCTCTCCCTACAACATGTCCAAACTATGTCAGACGAAGCCCCAGAATCCTTGCCTCCAAGGAGTAGCCTGGTTTAACCCTGTCCAGGATGAATCTGTTTGTTTTCTTGGCAGTCCATGGTACACTCAATACTCTTCCCCAGTACCACAGCTCAAAGGCATCAATTCTCCTTCTATCCTCCCCAGTCATTGTCCAACTCTCTGATGCATAGCAACTGATTGCAAAGACCATGGCCTGTATTAGGCACATGTAGGCATTGGAAAGATGAGATGGACTGGCATGGGTCATTTTGAGTCAGATGATCAAATGATATATTACTCCAGAGTTGAAAAAGTGAGGAAAAATGCGGTTGCTTTCATAGTTAAAAAAGTAATTTCTAGATCCGTCTTGAAGTACAACATCGTGAGTGATAGGATTATATCCATACGCTTACAAGGAAGTCCAGTGAATACCACTATCATTCAGATATATGCACCAACAACCAGAGCCAAAGAAGAAGAAATAGATGATTTCTATCAACTTTTATAGTCAGAGATCAATCGAACATGCAATCAAGATGCCTTGATAATAATGGGTGACTGGAATGCAAAAGTTGGGAAAAGAGAAGAAGAATCAGTAGTTGGAAAACATGGGCTTGGTGACAGAAGTGAAGCTGGAGATAGAATGATTGAATTTTGTAAAATCAATGACTTATTCATTGCAAATGCATTTTATAAGAAACACAAACGCAGGTTATACACATGGATTTCACCTGATGGTATGCATAGGAATCAGATCGATTACATCTGCGGGAAAAAAAAACCTGCTAGAGAAGCTCAATATCAGCTGTGAAAACTAGGGCAGAAGGTGATTGTGGAAGAGACCACCAACTACTCATAGCAAGTTCAAGCTGAAGCTGAGGAAAATTAAACCGAATCCACAGGCGCCAAAATAGGACTTTCATTTCATACCACCTGAATTTCAGAATCATCTCAGGAACAGGTTTGAGGCCTTGAACACTAATGAGCAAAGGCCAGATGAGTTGTGGGAGGATGTCAAATGTATCATCCAGGAAGAGTGCAAACGGTCAATACAAAGACAGAAGAGGAAGAGAAGATGAAAATGGATGTCAGAAGAAAGTCTGAAGATTGCACTGGAGTGTAGAGAATCCAAAGCACAACGAAGAATTCAAGATACTAAAGAGCTGAACAGAAGATTCCAAAAGGCAGCATGGAAGGACAAAGCAAAATACTACAACGAAATGTGCGAGGAGCTAGAGTTGGAAAATCAAAAGGGCCAAACTCGTTCAGCATTTCTTAAGCTCAAGGAACTGAAGAACAAATTCAAATGTTGAGTTGCTATAATCAAGCATGCTTTAGGCAGAAGATTAAATGATCCAGGAAGTATTAAAAGAAGATGGAAAGAGTATACTGAGTCATTGTATCGAAAGGAATTGGCAGATACAGAAGAATTTAATGAAATAACATTTGAGCAAGAGCCTATGGTGATGAAGGAAGAAGTTCAAGCTGCTTTGAAGGAAATAGCAAAAAATAAGGCCCTGGGAATAGATGGTATACCAATTGGCATATTTCAGCTAACAGATGCTGCCCTGGATGTGCTCACCAAGTTGTGTCAAGAAATCTGGAGAACAACCACTTGGCTAACTGACTGGAAGAGACTGGAAAATGACAAGGGATGATAAAAGGAGATTTGATGCCTTTGAGTTGTGGTGCTGGAGAAGAAGAGTATTGAATATACCATGGACTGCTAGGAGAACAAATAAATTTATCTTGGAAATGGTTAAATAAGGCAGGGACTCTGGAGCTCTGTCTGACATACTTTGGGCATGTTGCAAGGGGGGACCAGTCCTTGGAGAGGGAGGGACATCATGCTTGGGAGGGTGGAAGGACAGCACAGGAAATGAAGACTGTCAATGAGATAGATTGACTCAGTGGCTACGGTAATGGAGAAAGGTGTGTTAGTTGACTCAGGATGGAGCAGGATTCAGGGCTGTTGCACATAAGGTCTCTATGAGTCGCGGGTGACTTGATGATACATAACACCACCAACACAAATCTTATACAGTATTCATCTTTTTGTGACAGGTTTGGGTTCCCCCCACACACACACACACAATATTATGTATCCTAGACTCTCCCATGTAGCATAGTATTTTATAATTTGTTATTGTTATTCTTTGTTGCTACATAATATTCCACTGTGTGAATAAACCTAGTTTCTCTCTCCATTCATTTGTTGATGGGCATTTGAGTTGTTTCTATGTTCTTGCTTTGTGAATAACGCTGCTGTGGACGTAGGTGTACATATCTTCGTTTGTATCTCAGTTCTAATTTCTTTTGGGTATATTCTTAGCAATGGAATAGCTAGGTTGTATGAATTCTATGTTCACCTTTTTGAAAAAATATAAAACTACTTTTCATAGAAGTTGTACCATTTTACAGTTTTACCAGTACTGTTTGAGAACTCCAATTTCTCTGCATATTATGCAAAGACTTTTGTTGTTTTCAAATTATTTGCTGGGGAAAAGGATAAGCAAAGTAATAATAGTAAGCTGAAACATAAAATTTTAAGGCATCATATTAACTCAAAAATTTATTTATATGGGAAGGTAAAGAACACGGAATAGCTCAAATAATCTTGAAGAAAAATAAAGTAGGAGTTACAGTTCTCAATTTCAAAGTACACTATAAATCCCAAGTAATCAAAGCAGCTTGACTCTGGTATGACATAAGACCCTGGGATGTAACTGGATGCCCCCTTAAATAAGCTCATATATCCATAGTCAAATGCTGTTTAGTAAAAATGTTAAGTCTATTCATTACGGAAAGAGAGAGTCTGGTAAACAGTGTTAGAAAATTGGACTTCCACATATGGGGAGGGAGGGGAAAGAATGATCCATGCTTCACATTACACACAAAGCACAGCTAAAAATGCATTAAGAATCTAAATGTGATAACTGGAAATGTGAAAAACATAGAAGAAAACAAAGAAGAAATATTTTTTCATAGTAAAGTATCATACATGACACTAGAATCACTAGCATCAAAGGAAAAAACAGATAAATGAGAAATCATGAAAAATGAAAAGAGAGGGTGACAATAGACATAAATAATAATTAAATAATAAGAAATACAATGTATTTGAATGATTGTATGAAATACAGTTTACATGCATGAAACAGAATATGAATGTTTTAATATAAACCAA
>NW_006399870.1:6381165-6390960 GCF_000299155.1 Elephantulus edwardii
GGGGCATTTTGAGTCAGATGACCATATGATATATTACTCTGGAGATGAAAAAGTGAGGAAAAATGGAGTTGCTTTCATAGTTAAAAAAGTCATTGCTAAATCCATCTTGAAGTACTATACATGTATATATTCTTAATTGCTGCAGATGGTCAAGGGTTGTCGCCTTTACTATGGATTGAAGCTCAACATCAAGAAAACAAAGATTCTCATGACTGGGCCAATTGACAGTATCATCATAGGTGGTGAAGAGATTGAGACTGCTAACAGCTTTAGTTTGCTTGGCTCCACAATAAGCACTATTGGTACTAGCAACCAGATGAATTACATTGGCAAAGTCTACTGTGAGAGACCTCTCCAAAGTACTGAAGAGTAATGATGTCAGTCTAGAGACTAAAATGCACATGATCCAGGCCATAGACTTTGCAGTTACTTGCTATGCATCAGAAAGCTGGACAATGACTAGGAATGATAGGGAAACTGATATATTTGAGCTGTGGTGCTGGGGAAGAGTATTGAACATACCATGCACTTCTAAGAGAACAAACAGGTTCATCCTAGAGAGGGTGAAATTGGGCTACTCTTTGAAGGCAAGGATTTTGAAGCTTCCTCAGACATACTTTGGACAGGTTGTATGGAGGGATCAGTACTTGGATGGGAACAGCATGTTTGGGAGGTTGGAGGGACAGTACAAGAGAGAAAGACCCTCAGCGAGATGGATTGATTCAGTGACTGGGGTAATGGGGGGTAGGTATGTCAGAGACAATAAGATAGGCTTAGAATACAGAGTGCTACTAATTTGGCTTTCTTCAGATCTGGAAACCAAACCCTGGCCTTTTATGTACTTTGCCCTTCAGCAAGGAAAATGTAGAAGCAAGATACTCACTATAGTTATAATATTCTTGAGGTGCACTAAATACACAGAGAAGAAGATTCAGTAGTTGGAAAACATGGACTCGGTGACAGAAATGGAGCTGGAGAGAGGATGACTGAATTTTGTTCAATCAATGACTTTTTCATTGCAAATACATTAATTTAAGACACATAAACGCAAGTTATATACATGGATTTCATCTGATGTTATGCATAGGAATCAGATTGATTACATCTGTGAAAAGAACCACTGGAGAAGTTCAATATCAGCTTTGAAAAATTAGACCAGGAGCTGATTATAGAACAGACCACCAACTACTCATATGCAAGTTGAAGCTGAAGCTGAGAAAAATTAAACCAAATCCACAAGAGCCAAAATATGACTTTGAGTCTATCCGCCCTGAATTTCAGAACCAACTCAGGAACAGGGTTAGGGTTAGTGTTAGGGATGTCAGAAGCCAAAGCACAAGGAAGAATTCAAGATAGTAAAGAGTTGAATAAAAGATTACAAAAGGCAGCACGGGATGACAAAGTAAAATATTACAATGAAATGTGCAAGCAGTTGGAGTCAGAAAATCAAAAGGGCCTAACTCACTCAGCATTTCTTAAGCTCAAGAAACGGAAGAACAAATTCAAACCTCGAGTTGCTATAATCAAAGATGTTTAGGCAGAATATGAAATGATCCAGGAAGTATTAAAAGAAGATGCAAAGAATATACTGAGTCACTGTATGGAAAGGAATTGACAGACACAGAAGAATTTAATGAAACAACATATGAACAAGAGCCTATGGCATTGAAGAAAGAAGTTCAGGCTGCTTTGAAGGAAATAGCAAAAAATAATTGCCAAGGAATAAATGGTATACCAATTGACACAATCCTGCTTGCAGAATCTGAGGAGGACCTGAAACGCTTGCTGCAGAGGATAAAGGACTGCAACCTTCAATATGGATTGAGGCTCAATGTCAGGAAGACAAAGATTCTTACCAACGGACCAATTGGCAGCATCAGGTTGGATGGTGAAGAGATTGAGGTTGTTCACAGCTTTAGTTTGCTTGCCTCCACAGTCAACACTCTTGGCAACAGCAGACAGGAAATGAAAAGACATATTGCAATGGAAAAGTCTGCTGTTAAGGACTTCTCCAAAGTGCTGAAGTGCAATAGTGTCTCTCTGGAGACTAAGGTAAGTCTGATACAGGCTATAGTCTTTGCAATCACTTGATATGCATCAGAGAGTTGGACAATGACTAGGGAGGATAGAAGTTGAATTGATGCCTTTGAGCTGTGGTGCTAGAGAAGAGTATTGAGAGTACCATGGACTGCTAGGAAAACAAACAGATTCATCCTGGAAAGGGTTAAACTGAGCTGCTCCTTGGAGGCAAGGATTCTGAGGCTTTGTCTACATACTTTGGACATGTAAGGAGGGACCGGTCCTTGGAGAGGGACATCATGCTTGGTAGGGTGGAGGGACAGCGCAGGAGGGGAAGGCCCTCTATGAGGTAGATTGATTCAGTGACTGGGGTAATTGGGATGAGAATGTCAGAGATGGTGTGATGGCACAGGACAGAGCAAAGTTTAGGGCTGTTGTGCATAGGGTTGCTATGAGTCGCAAGTGACTGGAAGGCACATAACAATAATAGCAACAATTTCCTAAACAATAATAAAATAAACTTGTTTGTTAAAGACAATCACTAGTAGTATCTCTGTGATAGCAGCACTAGAAAATCAAGCCAACTTCTTAACTGGATTATTGAAAACACTGAGAGCACAATTAAAAAAAAATAAAAACACACCCAAAACTAAACCACAAAAGCAAAACATATTACCATCTAGTCAATTCTGGCCCACAATAAGCTTAGAGGACTAAGTAGAACTGCCCTGAATTGCTTCCAAAACAATGATTTTTTAGAGTAAATTTTATTTTATTGTAATTTTAATGAATATTTACAGAGTAGTTAGATTTTAATTCATCATTGTCGCATATTTTATCCTCTCTCCCTCTCCTCCCCCTTGCCTAGTTAACTTTTTTTTAAAATATTCATTCATTGTTGCACAATTACTATCTGCCCCAACACACTCCCACCTGGGCCTCTTTGCAATGAATTACCTCTTATCCTAGGCTGTTGTTGTATGTATTATGCTGTAACCATATACTCCTTTAAATTTCTTTCTTTCATCTGTTCCAATGCAATGGTTAGCACCACTGTTATAAAGCAAGACAGTGATTGTTATTGTAACAGATTGCCACAGCTTTCTCCCATGGAGTGGCTAGTAGGTCCATATTGCTGAGCTCCTGATCAGCAGTGAGGCGCTTAACCACTGTGACACCATAGTTCCTTCCAGAGTACACCTTAAGTTTATAAATTGGTAAATATTCCACAAATGAGAACAGTAGGTTTACATCTGTATTTAGTACACAAGAAGCCATGTGGCTCCCAGGACCCTTTCTCATTAATACTAGAAAGGTCACTTTGTGTAGAAGGCGTGCGTACTGAGTTGATGTGGCCCTTTGGCATTCCTCTAGAACCATAGCCTGGATATCCCGAGGAGCCTTCCTTAATTAAACAAGGAGCCGGGCTCTATCTGTAGGCCCTGTCGAATGAGACCATAGGCCTAATGGTGATGATCAGTCAGTGTCCAGCAAGGATGTGAAGGGCTCCAGTGCCACCCAGCTTCTGCAGGCATGCTAAGCTACGCATTCTGTGAGGAGTGCAAAGGTCACGAGCCAGCAGTCCTGAGTACTGATCTGAGAGACAAGCCCTTCCTCAAGGAATTTGACAAGAACAAGAGACAACCACCACTGCCTTCTGGGATCACAGGCAGTCTGGAGAACCTGTTACCTATCTCAAGTCAGACAGACATTTGAAATGTCAGGTCTTTGAGTTGATTTTGGAATATATTTTTCCATCCTTAATTCATATAACTCTGTTTCTCTTTTTTCTGGCAGATACTCTGCCACTACACTGATGAAAGATTATGTAAATTGGGCAAACAAGGGATAGAACATGTTTTCTTTGAGTAGCATTAACGTGTCATCCTAGAGTTAAAAGTAGAGAGTGTATGTGAACTAGTTGCTAGAAGGCACTTGGGATACTTGAAGGCACCTGACATGATGTCTTTTCTTCTTTCTCAGAAGTTATTTATTGTCTGTTTCTTGACTAAATTGTGTAAAGGAAATCACAGGAAAAGAAGGAAACTTCAGAGGGTAGCTGAAGCAGGGAGGCCGGGAGACAGTGCTAAATACACAGGAAAGTGAGCAATTCTGAGACAATTTCAAATAATGTTTCTTTTGTCTGTTTGAAAGCTGAGTGATCAAATATAACAATAATAATATCACTTGATATTCACTAATCTTTTTTTCCCCTTTTTATTGTGGTTAACTTTACACAGTACAAATGAGTTTGCCCTTCAACAATTTATTCACAGTATTTATGTTTCCTGACTTTGATTGCAACAATTCTCACAAAGCTAGAGCGCTTGTCAGATTTTCTTGCCGTATTTCCATTTCCATTCATTCTTCTTTCCAGTCCCTTCCTGCCTTTTGAGTTTTAACCCTGGGTACATGCTACCCTTGTGCTCTTATGTGGTTGGTTGTTTTAATGATTCAAGGATTTAATACTCATCACTTTGTACACCTGTCTACTGTTTGGGTGGAAGTTGAGTTACTTGAGCTCCAGCCTTGACAGGAGACCTAGGGTCACAGTCAGATCTATTAGACAAATATATGCTTTTATAATTTTAAGTATTGTTCTGTATTTGAATTTATTTCACGTTTTAATTTTTCCCCACATTCTATTTTCACTCTATTTGGATACTTCTAATACAAGACTTAGTGATTTGTTGACCACTTACTGTGTGATAAAACCATATGTCAACTACAATATATGCAGTATGTAATTATATCCTTACAACTGTCCCTAAGAAGTGTGTAGTTGTTATTCTTACCACACGAATCTGAAAACTAAGCATACACTTAGATGTATATTCAATGAAAAGTATAGGGCTTAAAAAATTTCCCAAGGCCATTGATTAAAAGGAAAAAAAGAATATTCCCAATTTAAGTAAGAAGCTGAAATGGAAACTCAAATTTCCCAAATAATTAGTCTTTTATTTAACTTTTCTTTGACTAGCTTGTGGTATTTTTCAATCATTTTTAATCCAAATTATCACTGTTTTCTGATTTCTTCCCTAATGATCTCTTCCAGATAAGAAGATATTAGATCTAATGTTGCATTCTGTATTCTTTGTACTATAAAGTCTAGAAAGAGTTGTTTTATAAATGGCACAAATCTTTTCCTGGTGTTTGCTATATCTTCTCTTTCTTTACTCCTTTTGCTCCTCCTATTAGGGTGGCACTTACCCACGCTTATTTGAGAGCATTTATTACACAATATACTGAGATTTGTGGTTGCTGTCTGCTGTCAAGTCACTTCTGACTAATATTGAGTCTTTATGACAGAGTAGATCTACATCATTTCAGTATTTTCTAGGTTGTAAACTTTTTGAGAGCATATTACCAAGTCTTTTATCCCTCTGAATGGCTTATAAATTAGCACCACTAAACTACATTTTAATAAATTGCCTTCAAGCCTGTAAGTGATGTTCTGAATCATTCTCTAATCCCCAACAAACAAAGGACCACTGCTATGTTTCTAATAGTTAAGCAGACTTGTATCACTCTTATCTCTTTGACAAAGAACACTCATCAGTCCAGCTTTATGCCAAAGTCCCCACTGCACATATACAGATACAAAGGAAACTTTCCTGCAGAGTAGTAGGAAATCAATTTGGAAAGACATGTGGGGATATAAAGAGAAAAGGCTAGACTGAAAGCAACTGAGAACAACTGAAAATGTTTAAGAGAACTTTTTCTAGGGACATTCTGGTTATGAGGCAGGTTTGGTGAATATTAGCAATGAGCCACAGAAGATTTGGAGTTCATCAGGCAGTGCAGTTTGAAAATGGAATAGAGTGGAGCATTCTCAAAGAGCAGGGCATTCTTATTTAATGACTCAAACAGTAAAGCTTAGCAATGTACTAACAATACAGTGGTTGTTTTGTTTTTTTTTCAATTCATCATTCTTAATTAAGGAAGTGATTGTAAGATGTCAATAATTCTGATGATTTTTAACTTGAGTGATTGAAGAGGGTTTAAAAAAAAAAAGAGCCTCTTTCCTTCCAGATTCACATATTAGTGATCAATTTACTTTTTGACATGACCACCTTCCAAATTACCAGTAAGAAGGATGACACACTTGGAGACACTGGCCCTGCTAAGCCTTACTGTGACTGGGAACTTCCGGTGAAGTCCAGGCTGTCTCTCCTTTCATTTGAGAGCAAGCTTCTGTTTCATGGTCTTGCATCCATCTTCATGATGACACATTTGGATGAGAGGAGAAGGCACATAGATAGCTTTGCCATGAATATAGACACCTCTGTCTGTCATAGAAATCTCTGTCATAGCCTCTTTGTCTTGTACCCATTCTCAGCCTATGCATCTGGATAAAAAAGCGATGCAAAGCTGTGTCTTTTATAATTAAAATATACCTTCCTCAGAAGCCTCTCATAAGTGCTACTGGCTTTGGAAAGTCTACCGAGGCTGTTCTAAATACCCCAGATTCAGTTTCTATGGAGACCCTTTAACTAAGACATAAATAGTACACAGAAAAAGACAAATAATTCCAGCATGAGAGAAACCATCAGCCTGGTACCAAAGGTATTCCAATGAATCACAACCCTGACTTTCATTTTTATGTTACAGAGACAAAGAAAATCATCACCAGAATATAACTAGTGACAGTTACACTCTATCACTGCTGCAGGCAAGACCATGATGGGGTTAGTTAGTATAGGTGTAGATGAAAAACCCATCATGGTTGTTCCACAACCTCCAGCAACCTGGATACATGGTGGTCAGAGGTATGAATCATAGCCCTTTGAGCTAATTTAAATACACACTCAAACAAGTTCCCTGGTTCTTAGTGCAAGGTTTCAGGGCAAATTGATACTAATGCTCAATATCAGCTGCTTTATGTATAAGAAAAAAATACTAAAATTGGAGGATAAGCTTAAATTCAGCTAATATAGGAATAATTATTCTGATTTTAGAAAAAGATAAATACAATAAGGCTTCATGAAGAGAAGAAAATAAAACTCAAGCTTACTGCCATCTAGTTCAATTTCAACAATAATGACTTTCCATTTGTTGATTAGTTTTCCTATGACCTTGATGCTACATTCTTCATAAAGCTCACCTTTTTGAATGATTTGTTCAGTGTACAAATTGAATAAGTATGGAGAAAGAATATAGCCCTGCCATACACATTTCTTTATTTTAAACCATGGAGTATTCCTTTGCTCTATTCAGATAACTGTTACAGGTTTTCGTTAACGCAATTAAGTATCCTGGGGTTCCAATTTTTCTCAATGTTAGTCATAATTTATTGTGATCTACCCAGTCAAAAACCTTTGCATAGTCAATTAAATACAGATAAACATCCTTCTGATACTCTCTACTTTCTGCCAAGATTTATACATCGTAGTAGTATCCCTTGTACCATGGCCTCTTCTAAATCCATTTTCATTTTCCTGTAGTTCTCTGTTGGTGTACATTTCCATCCATTTTTAAATAACATTGAGAAAAATTTTGCATTCATGTGGTAGTAATAATATTGTTCAATAATTTCTACAATCTGTTGGATCACTGTTTTATGTTTTGTTTTGATTTTTCATTATTATACTAGTTTATTTACAAAATTGGAATACATTGTTTTTTAGACAAGGTTCTTCCAATTTCCCTCACCCCACCACCCATCGAATTTTACAACCCCATGGTTAATCGTTCGCCACCCCCGCCACCACAGTCTCATCCCTCTGCTTCCAAATCCCCTGTCCCCTTGTATCCTCACACTCACTGTACAATAATGGTTTTATACAATATTTGTCCTTGTGGGATTGAATTAGTTCACTCAGCATAATACCCTCCAGTCCCTCCTAAATTAGGTAATAATTAACAAAATCATTGCTCCTGCAATGTAGTATTCCATCGTATGAATATTCCGTCATTTTGTAATACATTCAACTGTGATTGGAAGTCTGATGTTTCCATGTTCTTATGATAGTGAATACCATACAAATCTCTGTTTGTGCCTCAGTTCTCATTTTCTCAGGATATATTCCAAGCAGTAGAACAGCTGGGTCACATGGGATTTCTGTTCAGCTTTTGGAGGAAGTGCCAAACTGCCTTCCAGAGAGGTTGTACCATTTTACAATCCTAGCCATAATATATGGGTTCCATTCTCCCCACATCCTCTCCAACATTTATTACTTGCTTTCCTGTTAAACTTTGCCACTATTACTGAAGTGAGTTGGTATTTAATTGAGCTTTTGATTTGCATCTCTCTTATCACCAGTGATTTTAAGCATTTCTTCACGTGTCTGTTCATCATTTGAATATCTTTCTCTGTGAAAATTCTTTCCATGTCTTTTGCTCATTTTGTGATTAGGTTATCAATCTTTTTCTTGTAGCCGCCCAAGAGTATTCTGTAAACTTTCATTATGAGCCTTTTGTCTGATATGGTATTACTAAATGTTTGCTTCCAGTCAGTGGGTTTTCTTTCACCCTGCTGGAAAAAGTTGTTTAGGTACACACGGATTTAATCTTTAGAAGATGTCATGCATCTATTTTATCCTCTTCAGATTATACATTTCTGGCTGTATTTGGCAGGCCCTTTATACTGTAAAGTAGGCCTTCTAAACTTGATCCCAGTTTGTCTCTTATGAACGTTATAGTTTGGCACTTAACTCCCATGTCTCTGACTCACCTTGAGTTGATTTTTGTGTATGGGGTGAGATGTAGATCCTGTTTCAGGTTTCTGCCAGTGAAAGTCCACTTTTGCCAGCACCATTTGTTGAAGAGGTTGTCACTTCTCCATTTGATAGCTTTGATTTCCTTGTCGAATATCAACTGACCATAGATAGCTGGATCTATTTCTGGGTTCTCAGTTCTGTTCTATTGGTGTATGTGCCTGTCATTGTACCAGTACCATGCTATTTTGGTTAATACTGCTGTGTAATAGGTTTTGAGATCAGGGAGTGCTAAGCCTCCCACCTCATTTTTGTTTCTCAGAAGTATTTTACTTATTTGAGGTATCTTTCCTCTCCAAATAAATTTGATAATTTCCCTTTCAATCTTCTTGAAAAATACATTTGGTATCTGGATTGGGATTGTTTTGAATATGTAGATTGCTTTTGGTAGAATTGTCATTTTTATGATATTGAGTCTCCTTATCCATGAAAGGGGTACATTTTCCCATTTCTTTAGGTCTTTTATTATGTCTTGCCAAAATGCTCTGTAGTATTCTTTTTATAAGTCTTTTGTATCTTTAGTTAGGTTCACTCCCAAGTATCTCAATTTGTGGGTGGCTGTCTCTCCAAAGTACTGAAGAGCAATAGTGTCACTCTGGAGTCCAAGGTGCACCTGATATAGGCCATGGTCTTTGCAATCACTTGTTATGCATTAGAAAGCTGGACAATGACTAGGAAGGATAGAAAGAGAATTGATACCTTTGAGCTGTTGGTTGGAGAAGAATATTGAATGTAACATGGACTGCTAAGAAAACTAACAAGTTCATCATGGAGAGGGTTCAACCAGGCTACTCCTTGGAGACAAGGATTCTAAAGCTTTTTCTGACATACTTTGGGCATGTTTCAAGGAGGGACCAGTCCTTGGAGAAGGGTGTCATACCTGGGGGGTGAGGGGGGAGGGACAGAGTTTAGGGCTGTTGTACATAGGATCGCTATTAGTCACAGGCAAAACGACAGCACATAACAACATCAACAACAACAACGTTGTTTAAGGTATTGCCGTCTTGATTTCCTTCTCTTAGTTCTCTTTTTTAAATTTTTTTTATTTTTATTTTTTTAA
>NW_006399870.1:6392215-6396681 GCF_000299155.1 Elephantulus edwardii
GCCTGTCGGGGCCTGGGTTTCAGCTGTCCACACCACAGCAGTGGGCAACGAGCTTAAAGCCCCTGATGGCTCTGGGTGCTGACTCTCACCAGTGGCTATGGATGAAGTCACAGGCAATTTTCAGCCAGCGCCGGTAGTTCTCTTTACTTTAGAGGAATCCTACTGATTTTTAAATATTGATCTTATATCATGCCACTCTACTAAGTTGGCTTACTAACTCTAACAAGTCTTTTGGTGAGTCTTAGAGGTTTTCTGTGTATACTATCATACCACCTACATATAGCAACAGTTCAACCATCTTTCCTGATCTGGCTGCTTTTTATTTCCTTCTCTTGTTGTATTGCCCTAGCAAGCAGTTCCAATACATTATTGAATAGAAGTGGTGACAGTGGGCATCCTTGTCTGGTGCCTGTTCTCAAAGAAATGGCTTTTAATCTTTCTCCATTGAGAACGATATTGACTCTTGGTTTTGCATATGTATTTTTCACTATGTTGAGGAAATTCCTTTCTATTCCAATTTTGCTGACTGTCTTTTGGTTCACTGTTTTTGAGAAAGAGAATAAATATGGATCTTTTCCAGTCAGTTGTCCAGGTAACTGGCTTCAAAGTTTCTTAGCAGTCTGGCGAACATCCAGGGCTGTATCGTTTTTGGTTGTTTGTGTGTGTGTGTGTGTGTGTGTGTGTGTGTGTGTGTGTGTGTAGTAAATTATTTATTCACTACAAGTATCTTTTTTAAAAAAACAAACAGCAACTATATACAGGACTACACAGGAATCAGATTGGCTATATCTGTGGAAAGAGTTGTTGGAAAAGCTCTATATCAGCAGTCAAATGGATGTCAGAAGTTGTCGTTGTGTGCTGTTGAGTCATCTGCGACTCATAGTGACCCTATGTACAGCAACCTTAAACTCTGCCCTATCCTGTGTCAATCTCACCATCTCTGACACACCCACCCCCTTTACCCCAGTCACTGAATCAATCTGTCTCATCGAGGTTCTTCCCCTCCTGCGCTGTCCCTCCACCCTCCCAAGCATGACGTCTCTCTCCAAGGACTGGTCCCTCCTTGCAACATGTCCAAAGTATGTGAGACAAAGCTCAGAATCCTTGCCTCCAAGGAGCAGCCTGGCTTCACCCGCTCCAGGACAACCCTGTTTGTTTTCCTAGCAGTCCATTGTATATTCAATACTCTGAAATGTCAAAAAGCTGAAACAAAGGAAAGAAATGTTGAAGTAAAGGAGTTGAACAAGGATAAACTCACTTGGCATATCTCAAGATTATAGAACTAGAGAACAAATTCAAGTCTTGAGTTGAAATACTTAAGGATCCTATCAACAAAATTCTGAATTATCCAAAGAACTTCAAAACTTTAAGGAAGTGGGGGAGGTGGGAGAAGATTATGGATGGAATACAGAGTCACTGAATCAAAAAAGAATTGGCTGACACAGAACCATTTAAAGAAGTAGCATATGATCAAGATTCAATGGTAATTAAGGAAAAAGTTCAAGCTGCACTGAAGGCATTGGCAAAATTAAAAACCTAGAAATTGCTGGAATACCAGTTGGCATATTCCAACAAACAGGTGCAGCATCTATACCACTAGAGCACTGTAAAGATAGAAAGAGGGAGGAACATAGATTAGATATTGGGCAATGTTAACATAAGGACATCTGGTGTCTTTTTAGTTAAGGAATTGTACTTTTAATCTTAAGATCAGTGGTTCAAATCCAGTAGTTGCTTTGTGGGAGAAAGATGAGAAATCTCTTCCTGTGCATTCTTGAAAACTTACTGGAGGGTCAGTGATAAATTGAGGCTGACTTGATGGCAATGAGATTTCTTTGGAGAAACTTAATAGAATTGGTTGAACATATATTCATTTACTGACATTCACTAAGACCAATAGTGATTACTAGAGTACCACTCCAGCAGTCCACAGGGAGTTGTATTGTTTACTAAAAGCAATTGGGTTCTACACATACGAAAAAAGAGAGGTAATCTCCTCCTGTGCCATTTACATCCACAAAAACCTGTTGGAGAGTCACCTATGAGTCAGTGTGGACTTGACAGTAATAAATTTGAGTTTTGTGTTTGGCCTTTGTTGTTGTTGTTAGGTGCCATTGAGTCATGTACAGCTCATATTGACGCTATAGACAAAAGATATGAACCCAGTCCTGTCCTGAATCGTCCTCACCCTTGCTCACACACAAGAGTTCATTGCAGCAGTCACCTTGTCAATCCACCTGGTTGATCCTTCACCGACCTTCCACCTTTCCCAATATCGTGTCTCTTTCCAAGAAATAGCGCCTCCTAGCAATATGTCCAAATTATCAAAGGTAAAACCTCATCATTCTTTCCTCCAAAGAGCACTCCAGCTACACCCTGTCCAAGACATATCTATTCATTTTCTTGGCTGTCCAAGGGATGTTCAGTGCCCTTCTCCAACACCACAGGTTTAAGACTTTAATTCTTTTTCTGTCATCTTTATTCATTTTCCAGGTCTTGGATGCATAGCTATTAATAGGAAAGACTATGGCATGAATCAGATGCACCTTAGTCCTCAAAGTGACATCACTACTCCTCGATAATTTGGAAAGGTCCCTAACATCAGATTTTCCCAGTCCAATGAATGTCCGTATTTTCTGACTGCTCATACCAAGGGTGTTAATTGTGGATCCAAGCAAGATGAAGCTCTTGACAGTTTCACTCTCTTCTCCATATATCATGATACTGCCTATTGGTCCAGTGGTAAGAATCTTTGTTTTCTTGATATTGAGATGCAATCTGTTCTGAAGGCTGCTTTCCTTAATCTTCTGCAACAAGTGCTTCAAGTCCTCTTCACCTTCCCCAAGTGTCATCTGTATAACACAGGTTATTAATTAGTCCCCCTCCAATCCTGATGCCACATTCGTCTTGGCCTAGTTGCTAATAATATGGCCCTCCTCTCACCTAAATCAAGCCTTTCTTGTGTAGGTATTTTTTAAAAATTTTTTAGACTTAAATTATTAGATAGGATGACTATTCTTTTACAGCAGCTTAAGACAAATTTGCACTGCAATGGAGGAGTTTCTAGAAGGCCTTTGTAGTTTTGTTCAGGTTTTCTTTCTTTGATAACCAAATATTTTAAAATGAAAGTAATAGATCTGATTTTAATTTTTTACTCAATAATTATAAATTTCTGTATAGGGATAAAGTTATCTACACTGATATATACCCACTACCCATCATTGAGATTATTTCACTCATGACAACAAATCCGCCATTGAGTTTTCAAGGCTGTAAATTCTTATGGGAGGAGACGGCCCATTTTCTTATCCTGGAGCATCTGATAGAGTCAAATTCCTGAACATTTCATTAGCAGTCCAACACTTAACTCACTGTGCTACTGGACTTCCTTTTTAACAAATACAATCTACTGATAATAGTCATATTGTTTAACCAAAACCTGAAAGCAGAAAAGTCATTGTTTTCACAAATTTTGTAAATAACAAGCTAAAACTCAGTGATGTTCTACGATTCCATGAAAGAAATGACAAGGGAAAGTTACAGGTAAGCATGTCGCCCAACACATAATCACCTTCTGGGAGAAACCAGTTCAGACCACAAGCTTCTCACTGCCTGTGAGGAGACAGCTTGTGCTTCCTGACCAGAGGCTGGACCTCTCCTCAGTTCCTTGGGGACATCAAAGATAAGGAAATATGAGTCACCACTGATATTTAAAGAGATGAAGTTGTGTGCCATTGAGTCAGAACTAACTCATAGTTGACCCTTCCTTGGGTTTTCAGAGGCAATAAATCACATGGGAGGAGACTGAGTGTCCATTTCCCTCCCACCCTGTGGAACAACTAGTGGATTCAAACCACTTTCTTTGGGATTACAGTGCAGCTTTTAATGACTAGGCCACCAGAGTCCCCTATTTACAGAGATAGAATGACATCCACTTTCTAAACATACCACTGGAGACTCTACGAACTTTGAGAAACAGTAGTTATATAAAGGCTCCAGACTTTTGTTCATAGGGTCACTATGAGTCGTGCTCGGCTCAACGATAATCAACAACAGGCCAATAATTGAAGGGACCTGAACTCTTCTACTAAAACTTTAAATTTCATACAGACAATGATTTGACATCCTTCAGAGGCTTAGCATAAAGCAACCAAGAGAAAGATTAAATCTGTGATGAGTAGTTTGTCTTTTTTTAAAATATATATTCCTTTGTTGTAATTTAAGTGAAAGTTGAATATCATATTGACTTCCCATTCAATCATTTGTACACATTTTGTTTTATGGCATTAATTACCATACAGTGTCTGATGATCCATTTATTTTATATTTCCTTCCTCTTCTATTTTAACAAGTGCCTATCATCTATGTAGTTTCTTTCTTTCTTTCTTTCTTTCTTTCTTTCTTTCTTTCTTTCTTTCTTTCTTTCTTTCTTTCTTTCTTTCTTTCTTTCTTTCTTTCTTTCTTCC
>NW_006399870.1:6396781-6405296 GCF_000299155.1 Elephantulus edwardii
TCCTTCCTTCCTTCCTTCCTTCCTTCCTTCCTTCCTTCCTTCCTTCCTCCCTTCCTCCCTCCCTTCCTTCCTTTCTTTCTTTTCTTTTTCTGCTTTCTCCCTTCCATCCCATCCTTGGTAACCAGCCAAGCCAAGATTTATTGTATTTATGTTTACACTTTTCTTTAGTTTTTTATAATAGTGACTTATGCAATTAGTCTTATCTCTAAATTAAAATGTACTGTTTGGAGGAAGTTCTAAGACAAAGTGCTCTTACTGGACAGTATAGAAGTGCCTTGGAGGGTTTCTAGGATTGTGATCTTTAAGGATACAGACTACCACATTTTTCTTTAGAGAACCTGATGACCTTGAACCACTGACCTTGTTAAGGACTTTACCTCACAGACACTGCAACCAGGGCTTCTTGGTAAGATAAAAAAATTTAATCTATTTAAATTACAATTGTTTCAAAATCTTACCCATTTTGCACCCCCCAAGAGTTCCCATCATTGTAGCACAGAAGATAAACTTGGTTTTATTTTAAGGTAAGTGCTAACTGCAAGGTGACAGCGACCTTGGTAGCACAAGAGGGTAATGAGTCAAAGACAACTGGCTCTCTTCTCATTCTGCAGCAGGATATAAATTTTTATCCTAGCAGCTGTAAAGCCTAAAATTGGCATTTGAGATAAGTGTAACTTTTCCTCACTCTCTAAAAAGGTAGCAAAATGTGCTCATGTATGGGAACTTGCAATTTCCTCTCTAAAAGGTTCTAACTGAAAAATAGTCCATCCAGGTCAGAAATTGAACACATTCAATTTAGAAACTTTAATAATGATGAATCAGCACTACCTCCCACCCAATACCGAGTCCCCTTTGTAAGATCCAGTAGATGACTCTACAAACTCAGTTTGGATAGTTTTAATCACAGGAAACCCTGGTTAAGCATTCCGCTTCTGATGGTTCTTGACTGACTCAGAATCTCATCCTTGGTTACCTATACTTATGTGCCAGGGTTGCTTCCTAGAACGGGTACAAGTCAGCATCCTCATTGTAATTTTCTGAGTTATTTTTAAATTGGCCCCATTGGCTTAAATAAGTATCAACTTTTCATTACTACCAAGTTTCTATTTATTTAGCTATTTTTCCCCCAAATGCTTACTCTCCCCAATGCTCTCTTTTTTCATTTTATAGACCCTCATGAATGTACAGTTGTTTGAATGTGTGATGGAAAGCTTTCCATCATGCAGTGCTTGGACAGAACATTTTGTTACCTATGACAGGGACAATGGAGTAAATTTAACAATGTAGGAGAGGAGCATTAAGATTGTTTCCATAAATATCTTTCAGAACATCAGTACTAAAGCAGAGGTTAGTAAAGAAACTTGAACAAAATGTAGCAAATAGATTGTTAAAGAGGAGCAAGAGTAAGAATACTAAAATAGGATATAGAAAAGTCCTTGACCCTCTCTTATGCACATAAACAAAGGCCACTAAAGTCTAATTATGCTTCCTATCTTTAAAATGTGCTTGGTAATGAACCTCTTCTCTTTTCACTCTCACCTTGTAAGTAGATTTTAAATTTTTATTTTATCCAATTGTCGGTGACTTAGGAGACTCTGTACTCCATGGGAGAGAATGAATGCAAGATAGGTTAATCTTTTGTGGTACCAAGTCCTGAGGGGGCAATGTGTTGGGAATTGCTAAATGACACTCAAATCATCCTGAAACTCTTCCTGCATTTTCCTGATCACCTTGTAGGTGAGAAGGATCCTACCTGTACCTGCATGTTGTGTTTCATCCATTTCCTGTATCCTTGATTCAAGGGCTGAGGCTGGAAATGGAGTTTTCTGGAGGCACTCATGAACAATCACCTGAAATATTATTTTTACGGTTGATGGAGTAGAAAGTTTCTCCAGGAAGAAGCGGCTTCTTTGCAGCTGCTTACAGCAATGTGACAGATAGGATGCCAGGCTGCCCTGGACAACCCTCCCCTATCAGGCTGGCTGAAGCTGGAATGCAGATAATCTATGAGCATGAGTGCACAGCAGCAGACTTGTCCCCTCCATATAAATCAGGGAGGATAATTCTTACTGAAAGTGATGTGCCCAGTGCATCCTTCCTTTCTGCCTGCATTATCCATCTGGTGTGGAAGTTCACATCAACCTAGTGAAAGTGGGTATGGGAGAGGGGATGATAATCACTACAAAAAGCTCCTCTTCATCAGATCAGGGAGCAGAAAATGCCTTTCATGGTGCCTGTGAGAATCAGCAGTGTAAGCATATATAGGGGGTAAAAAAAAAAAAAAAAGAGAAGACTTCAGATGAAGGTTTTCTCCAAGCTAAAATAGAGGCTTTGTTCTTATTATTCAGTAATAATAAAGGAAACAACATAGTTTGCTCTCATCTAATCATCTCAACTCTGGTATGTAAGTAGAAAATCCATTGGTGTCAATTCTGACTCTAGCAATCCCAAAGGACAGAGTAGAACTCCTCAGTTGATTTCTGAGTCTGTAAATAGTTTTAAACTTTTCATTTTATTTTTTACTTTTAAATAATAAATTAAAATAACTAATTTTTATATAGGAAATGAAAAGTTTGCAGGAGTAATTGTAGGATTTTTTGTTGTTTCACACTTTTACTGTGATTCATGTGAAAGTTTATAAAGCACATATGTATGAATAAAGGCATATACAATAACTTGAGCATATTTTGCTCCATAATGTTAATTATGAGACATGCAATGTCTGATAGTCCAGTCTTTGAACATTGTCCTTCCCTTCACCCATTCCAATAAAATGCTCATTGTCTAGCCATTAATTTTTTACTCCTTATCTTCTTCCCCTCCATGATAAACATGCTAAATTAATTTTCTCCTTTTTCTAGTTCAAAACCCCCCCACAGAAACCAAAAAGCAGAGGTTTTATATAGCATTTATCCTTTTGTGAATGATTTATTCCATTCAGCATAATGTCAATCTAGACTCACTCATGTTGTATATTGTTTCACAACTTCTTCACTGTTTTTCAGTGCTACATACATACTATGCTAAAAGGTTGTGATTTCTCTATCCAGTTTTGTAAATCTTGATGGAAGCCAACTGTCACATCTTTTCCTAGTGTAGCTGTTGTAGTTGCAAACGATAGCAGATGAGAGTTAAATCTCTGTGCAACTCAGGTGCTCTATTTACAATATTAACAATGCTCCATTATCAGTAGAATATTGTTATTATTTCGATTGAACAAGTTAAAAAGCAGGTACAATAAGACTAAGAAATATGTCCAACATCATACAGAGGGAGGTAAACCTCTGATTCAATCCTAGGCATTTCAATCTCAGATACTATAGTCTTAAAATGCTGTGCTCCATAGTAATATCATAAGCGTACTGCACATTTATTGTATCACTGGTAGTAGTCTATGGTTATGCAGTTAGCAATTGGTCTCTTAATTATATGCACACACAAATACATTTTCTATCTATTCCATAGCAAATAGTAATGGAAAACTAATTATTTATACTCAGAAAAATGAAACATGATCCATATTTAAAGTTTAAAAAAGTTATTTAAAGTTATACACAAAAATAAACTCAAGGTGAATCAGAAGCTAAAGCTTTAAATGTAGATTATGCACTAACATGAAAAAACAAAAATATCTCATAATTGGAGCAGTAGAGTATATCATAGTAAGCATATGAAAAATGAAGTTGTCAAAGATTCTATTTTATTTGGGTCCACAATCATCACCCATGTAAGAATTCACCCCCTCACTACTGTCAAGTTGTAATAGACTCATACCTGACTCTCCAGCATATATTCAAGGGACTTTAAATCACACTGGAGGAGATTACCTATTATTCTCCTAATGGGTCACTGGTAGATTTGAACCTCCAGAGCAGTGTCATCTTTGGGTTAGCAGCATATCTTCCCATGTATGATGTCACCAGCACTCCTCCAATGGAAGCCATTGTCATAAAATCAAATGGTATATTGCAATGGACAGATCTGCTGTCAGGGGCATCTTTGAAGTCCTAAAAAGCAAAGACTAAGGTGTTCTTTATTCAAGCTGTAGTATCTTAAATTTATATATATATATATATATATATATATATATATATATATATATATATATATACACACACACACACACACACACACACACACACACACAGTTTAGATAATTAAAAAGGAAGACCAAAGAAAAATTGAGGCCTTTGTGTTGTGCTGGTTATGAGTAATGAATATATCAGAGTACGAAAAGAACAAAGCAAGGTCTCCTGGGATAAATACAACCAGAATACTCCACAAAATCAGAGAGTGAAACTTCATCTCACGTGTTTTGGATATGTGTCAGGAGGGGCAAAATTCTGTACAAGAACATTATACTTGGAAGATTGGGAGGTCAGTGAAAGTGAGAAACATTTTCCATATGACAATTTGACACAGTGACTGAAACAACAGGCTTAACCACAGACTGTATTGTGAGGATAGCATAGCATCAGGCAGAGTTCATGTCTACTTTTTGGATCTGGTCTATGAGCATCTAGGAACAAAAAGAATCAAGTTTTGCATATATTTGTGTTTGTGGTGGTGGTGGTGTTGTGTTTCATAGTGTTGCTTGCGACTCATAACAACCCTATGTACAGCAACCCTGAAACCTGCTCTATTTTATGCCAACTTTACTGTCTTTGACACATCTACCCTCATTACCCCAGTCAATGAATCAGTTTATCTCTTTGATTATCTCCCACTCTTTCTCTGTCCCTCCACCCTTCCAAACATGGTGTCCCTCTCCAAGGATGGTCTCTCCTTACAACATGCCCAAAGTGTGTGAGATGAAGCTTCAGTATCCTCACCTCCAAGGAGCAGTCTGCCTTCATCCTCTCTAGGACCTGTTTCTTCTCCTGGCAGTACATAATATATTCAACACTCTTCTCCAGCACTACAGATCAAAGGCATCAATTGTCATGTTATCAACCCTAGTCATTGTCCAGCTTTCTGATGCCTCTGGAGACTATGGCCTGAATCAGGTGCACCTTAGTCTCTAGACTGACATGAGTGCTCTTCTGTACTCTGGAGAGGTCCCTAAGCTGACTTTCTCAATGCAGTTTGTCTCCGGCTTCTAGTACCAAGGGTATCCATTGTGGATAGAGGCAAACTAAAGTTGTAAACAATTTCAGTCTATTTACTATGTATCATACTACCAATCAGCCCAGTGGTGAGAGTCTTTGTTTTCTTGATGTTGAGCTTCAACCCGCAATGAAGACTGCAGTCCTTGACCTTCTATAGCCAGTGCTTCAGGTTCTCCTCAGTTTCAGAAAGCTGAGCTGTGTTATCTGCATAATGCAGGTTGTTGATTAATCTTCCTCCAGTCCTGCTGCCACATTCCTCCTCATACAGCCTAAGCTCCTGGATAATCTGTTCTGCATATAGATTGAAAAAGTATGGAGACATATAATATATCCTTGACATACACCCTTTCCAATTTCAAACCATGAAATGTTTCCTTGTTTTGTTTTGAGCACTGCCTCCTGGTCCAAGTATAGGTTTCACATAAGCACAATCAGGTGTTCTGGGATTCCCATTCTTCTCAGAGTCAGCCATAGCTTGTTTTGATCCACACAGTCAAAAACCTTTGCATAGTCAATGAAACACAGATAGACATTCCTCTGGTAGTCTCTGCTTTCAGCCATGACCCATATAACATTAGCTATAATATCCCTAGTACCATGGCCTTTTCTAAACCCAACCTGCACATCTGGCAGTTCTCTGCTGCTTCAGTTGTTTTTTATCATTTTCAGCAGAATCTTGTTTGCACATGATATTAATGCAGTTTTCCAGTAATTTCCACACTCTGTCAGGTCACCTTTCTTTGGAATGGGAACAATTATAGACTTCTTCCAGTCAGTTGGCCAGGTGGTTGTTCTCCAGATTTCTTGGCACAATTTAGTGAGTGCATCCAGGGCAGTGTCTGTTTGTTGAAATATATCAATTGGTATACTATTCCTGGAGCCTTGGTTTTTGCCAATTCTTTCGAAGTAGCTTGAGTTTTTTCTTTCCTCACCACACGCTCTTGTTCATATGTTGTTTCATTAAGTTCTTTTGTGTCAGCTAATTCCTTTTGGTAGAGCAACTCCTTGTACTCCTTCTATCTTCTTTTAATGCTTCTTGGAACCTTCAATATTCTGCCCAGAGCATCCTAAGGTATTGCAACTCGTGCCTTGAATTTGTTTTTCAATTCCTTCAGCTTAAGAAATGTTGAGCGAGTTTGGCCCTTTTGATTTTCTGACTCCAGCTTTTGCACATTTCATTATAATACTTCGCTCTGTCTCCTCAGCTTCCCTTTGAAATCTTCCATTCAGCTCCTTGATTTGCTTTGACTTCTTGGCATTCTAGTGCAACATCCAGAGACATATCTGACATCCATCTTGGTCTTTTCTTCCTCTTCTGCCTTTGTAATGACCTTTTACACTTTTCATGGATGATATTCTTTATATCCTCCCATAGCTCATTTGGTCTTTGCTCATTGGTGTTCAAGGCCTCAAACCTGTTCCTGATGGCTTTGAAATTTGAGTGGAAGAGACTAATGCCAAATTTTGGTTCCTGTGGATTTGATTTAATTTTCTTCAACTTTAGCTTGAATTTTCATGAGTAGTTGGTGGTCTGTTCCACAATCAGCACCAGACCTTATTTTCACAACTGATATTGTGTTTCTCCAGTGATTCTTTCCACAGATGTAATATATTTGATTCCTATTCATATCATCAGGTGAATCCATTTGTATAGAAGGTATTTGCAATGACTAAATCTTTGAATGTATAGAATTCTATCATTCTATCTCCAGCTTCATTTCTTTCACCAAGTCCATGTTTTCTAACTATTGATCCTTCTTCTCTGCTCTCAACTTTGGCATTCCAGTTACCTATTATTATTTACGCATCTTGATTGCATGTTAGTTAGATTTTTGACTTCAAAAGTTGGTAGAAATCTTCTATTTCCTGCTACTTGGCTCTAGTTGCTTGTGCATATATTTGAACCATAGTGGTATTCACTGGACTTCCTTGTATGCGTGTGGATATTATCTTATCACTCACCACATTGTATTTCAAGATGGATCTAAAAATGACTTTTTAAAGTATGAAAGCAATCTCATTTTTTTCACCTTTTTACCTCTGGCATAGTAGATCATATGATCATCTGATTCAAAATGTCCCATGCTAAGCCATCTTACTTCGCCAATATCTAGTATATCAATATTTATGCATTTCATTTCTTTCTTAACAATGTTCAATATTCCTACATTCATGTTTCTGACATTGCACATTCCAATCACTAAAGTCTGCTTATAACTGTTCCTCCTTCTTTATGTTTCCATATTTGAGACCTCAGCCTCAGTTGTCATGTCTGTTATTCTAAGTGTGCTCTGTTGTGCATAGAGGTTTCAAAGGCCCACTATTTCAGAAGTGGATGGATAATCCTTCCTAGTCTGTCTTAATTTTTTAGGATAGTATCTGATAGGCAAGCATTTAATAGAAAAGAGCAGATGAAAGACATTTACCCAATTACAGAAGTGACCAATATATTCGGTGTTGCTAACCATCCTTGGCACTTGTGCTTTGACCCACCCCTTTCCCTATTCCACCAGTATTGCTTTCCACTCCTGTCTACATGATTCAACACCTCTCTCCCTTTATTCAGCCCTTAATATGATGGTTTAAGTCTCACACTGTTGGGGATTCTGTGATTCCAAACACCTAGCACTGCTGCCAATTTCTTATGTTGTGGCCATTATCTCTTGAATTTAAGAGTCCAAATAACTGATCCAAGTATCAGGGAAGGCTTCATGTCTCACAAGGTTCTGGGGAAAAGTTCTTTGCCTCTAACTTCTGCTCCAGAACTGACCTCTTTATTAAAATTTTATTTTATTAATTTTAATGAATATTTACAGATATTTTGAATTTTCATTCATTCATTGTTGCATTTTTCTCCCTGCCCATCCCTTCCCTACAGTTTGCTCTTCTCTTTGAAAAGTAAAAGAAAAATTCCTTCATTGATACACAATTCCCACCACCCCGTCACCACTACCAAGTACAATACACTATGCAACCTTCATTCTGAACTCTTGTGATAACCATAATACCCTATCATATATCGCTTTTAAGCTGTTCTCTCCCGCATCTGTTTCAGTGCAATATACATGATTTATCCAGTTTTTCTCAGTCTTACCCCCACTCTGATGTCAGCCTCATTCTACAACAGTAGCACCATGCAGTATTTGTCTTTATGTGACTGACATATTTCACTCAGCATAAAGTCTGCCAGGGTCACCCATTTTGAATAATATTGCAGGAGTTCCTCGTTTTTCAATGCAGCATTGTATTCCATTGTGTGAATACACCACAGCTTCTCTATCCATTTGTTTGTTGATGGTCACTTAGGTTGTTTCCACCTCCTTGCTATTGTGAACAAAGCTGCAATAATCATGTGTGTGCATATATCTGCTTGGATGGCAGATATATATTTCTATTTCTATTCTATT
>NW_006399870.1:6405464-6406159 GCF_000299155.1 Elephantulus edwardii
TTTCTATTTCTATTTCTATTTCTATTTCTACTTCTATTTCTATTTCTACTTCTACTTCTACTTAAACTTAAACTTATACTTATAGTTTCCCAGGAGAGGGTGATCTGTCCTCTAAATCTGGTGTGTAAATGTTTTATTCTTGGCCATCAGGCCCAAAACTGCTTTAACTCTCAGCCCCAGCCCATGGACACCTGGGAGTGGGTGTTTTGCTTGCAGTGAAGTGGAGAGGAGAAAGGTACACTGAAGATGGCTGTGATGATCATGCATCAAGACTAGAGGGAGACTCATCAATAACAGAAGCAGATTATGTTCCACACAGTCAAATGCCTTTGTGTAATTAATTAAGTATAGTCATTCTAGTATTGTTTCCTTTCAGTCAAGATCCATCTGACATCAGCCCTGATATTTTTGTGGCCATGGCCTTTTCTTAACTTGCTTGAACTTCTAGAAGTTCCCTATCTACTGCTCTCTATGTGCTATTCTAGCAATTTTTTTATTATTAAATTTTATTAGTTTTAATGAACATTTACAGAGATTTTGGGTTACCATTCATTCATTGTTGCACTGTTTTCTCCACCCTCCTCCCCAGTTCATTTTTCTTCCCCCCATGTCTGTTTTGATTGTCCAATTGCCACAGTGCTTGTCAAAGCCAGTTCTGATTAATCTCCTTTGTCAGTGTGTCCCTTGCCATTCCC
>NW_006399870.1:6406714-6420376 GCF_000299155.1 Elephantulus edwardii
ATGTAGCCATCGCTCTAGACTCCTGTCATGACAGAAATACCTAATCACATATCTCCTTTAAATAGGTCTTCAGCATTGTTTTATTGCATGTAATATTAATAATATTATTTGAAAATTTCCACATTCTGTTAGATCAACTTTCTTGTGAATAGGAACAAATACTATTATATACATGTATTTTTTTTAGGGGGAGACACAACTTCATCACTATCAGTGATAATGCTACCAATCTGGCTTTTACTTGGACAGAGATGTGGGCAATATGAACAACTGAGTGCCTTTCACAGGCTATCAAAAAGCTGTGTGTTCATTGGTTTATTAAAAGGGAGTATGCTGAAGAGAGAAGTCCTGAGTTGCCAACGGGGAATGAAAGAAGCAATGTGAAGCAAATTGACTCATGATAGTTATCTTTTGCAGTGTGTCCTTGGGAAGGATACGCAATAGCCTTTTGCCTAATGTGTACCATAAAACTGGAACTAACTCATAGCAGACCACCCAGCAGGTTTTCAGTCAGTAAAGCTCATGGGAAGAAACCACCCATATTTTTCCTGCAGAGCAACTAGTGGATTTGAACTATGTGCTTTTGATTTGGCAATACAACCCCTTACCACTAATCCACTAGAGCTGGTTTTCTTTACTCTTCTTTGTACCATATATGACATATGATAAATATTTACTGGATATCTTCACAATCTTTGACAATAGAAATAAAGCACCGAATAAAATGAATAAAAATCTTTGCATTTATAAGTTTCATGAAGGTTATGATGATGACAGTGAACAAGTACATTCACAGTGGATCTGACTATGACTTAAACTATGTAAATGAGAAAAGAGAGAGGGGGGAAACACAACAAAAGAGATGGATGGGAATGTGTTTTTGTTTTATGCAGAATGGCCTGGGTTGTTGTTGTTAGATGCCATAGAGTCAAGTATTGCTCATAGTGATCCTATGAAAAACAGAGCTGAATGCTGTCTTTTCCTCTGCCATTCTCACCATCTCGTATGCACTTGAGCCCATTGTTGGAGTTATTCTGTCAGTACATCTTATTGAGTCTTCTCTTTCACTGACCATCCACTTTCCAAGATTTCCCTTCCTATGATATCCCTTTCCAAGTAGGATTCTATAATAAGCACCTAGTGAAGTCCTGCGTGTGTGTGTGTGTTTGTGTGTGTGTGGTGTGTGTTTGTGTGTATGTGTTTGTGTTTATGACTGTATGTGTGTGTGTGGAGGTGGTGTGGCTGTGTGGGTGGGTATGAATGTGTAACACTATGTGTCAGCCTCACTCTAGGTCAGACTGGATATCTCTTCTAGAATACCTCATTTTAACCTCCAAACATATTTTTAGTGATGATGACATTCTTTCCATTTCCCAGGAGAAACTGAGGTACATAGCATTTAAATCACTGTCCTGGCAGGCTGCAGGGCTCGGGGTTCTGCTGTGCACTGCTGTGTGGTATCCTTACATTCCCACCACTGCTTGTGCTAGTGGTGACACTGGGCAGAAAAAAAAATTAAATAAATAAAAAGACATAGAAACAAAGTACAATTCTTGACATAGACTAGGCACTTAGTAAATGCTAATTAATTTAATACAGAACATTTAGGGATCGCTGGTGATGTACACAATAGGAAGTTGCACGGCTAAGCCAAAGCTGATGCTGCTCTGGTTTAAACCACCAGCTGCTCCTACGAGGAAAGGCAGTCGATCTCCTCTGGTACGATTTACAGCCACAGAAACCTGTTGGAGGGTCGGTTAGGAGTCAGTTCTGACTTGATGACAACGCATTTTTACTTTATAGCTTAATTCTCCCGGTCTTGAATTACTACTGTAAAAAATTTCTTTCTAGCCTCAGTTATGATTCAAGGATGTAATAAAGAAGAGAAAATAATAAGTTAAGGTATGTGGTTTGAATCCACAGCATACAGATGGGCCGTCTCTTCGTGTGCAATTTACTGCCTCTGAAAACTTGCCAGAGCATAAGCTATTAGTCTGTCTCACTCTATGGTACACAACAACAATAACTCTGGAGTTTCCCTCCACCCCTCAGCCACCATCACTGAGTTAAGGCTTCTTCTGTCTCCACCAGTCTTCTCTTCTTCCCCCTCTTCTTCCACCCCTTTATGAGGTATATTTTGTGTCATTACTATGTGACAAAGGAGTTGTCATGGTAATACAGTGTGATGTGTCATATTAATCAAGAGATCAGTAGTTTAAACCCTCCCATTGCTCTGAGCACTTGCCTCTTGTAAAGCCTCTGAAACCCAGTGGAAAACTGGTTGTGCATTAGAATTGACTCAGTGACAATAATTTTGGCTTCCTATTTACTCCTTGACAGGCACTAGTCTAGTATTGATGATGTGCTCATGTTTTGAACAACTCCTCTGCATTCTGGAGATATATTATACAATCACCTTGTGGAACTTAAATCCTTTCATGTCTCCTTGTAGGATGTGGAAGAGAAACAGTAGAAAAACCTTTGCCTCACCCTTACATAATGCAAGCTTCAGTGATACTTTATATAGTTGCTGTAACATTTTGAGTGGGTGGTACAAACTCTGAGCATAGTTTAGAAGTTTGTATAATGATTTTGGCTACTTTGGAAACTTGGCTATGCATTGTCATTGAGTGTGAACTGACTCATCGCTGACCCTCCAGTGGGTTTTCCGGGGCTATAAATCAATTCCAGAGGAGGAGATTGCTCATCCTTCTCCCATGGAGCCACTGGTAGATTTGAACTGCCAAAGATATGCCACCTCTAGGTTAAAAGAGCAACTCTTACTCACTGGGACGCCAGAGCTCCGTACTAGGGAGAAATTGGTTAATGGAAAAAGGAGGCAGGGTTTCAAACTCTCCTGAATGATTTTTTTAAGAGTTCCAAACCATCCAAATCATCCCCAAATAACACTTTTTTAGAGTAGCCCTGTTACTTAAATGTTTAATGAATATTATAAGTAGTATGTTAATTTTAGGGACAATTTATGAAGCATTTTTTTATATATTGCATTATTTATGCTCTGGTGGCTTGATGGTAAGGCATTTTGCTGCTAAAGCAAAGTTTTGTGGTTTGACTGTACCAACTGCTCCATGGCAGAATGGTGGTTAATCTCCTCCAATGTTTTTAATTACCTCTGAAAACCTGCTAGATGGTCAGCTTTGGTTCAGTTCTGACTTGTTGGTACACATCAACAACTGCAAATATAACTGACACCTGGCTTTTTTGAAACATTTTGCTTGTGAGGTCTCAAGGCACATTTTTTTCCTATGAACTTTATGATGAGGGCAGGATTTCGTATCCTTATGTTAGAATTAGAAAAGTGAGGCTCAGAAACCTTCTATATTTGGTTTAGATGGAGAAGATTAGAAGGGACAAAGTTTGTTCTACATTGTTTTTATTCTGTTATTAGCTGCATCTGAGGGTATGTGGAACAGGGATTGGAGTAATATGTGAATTATACATATTGATATACCTTGCACAATTTTATAAAGAACCTTCCACATTAGTGTGCAAATATGTTACTCTGTCTTCATTATGGATTTTATCTGAGATGGCTTTAATGCTGAGGCTTGGGTTAAGGTAGTGGCCTGACATACACTGTTAAAACCTGCAAGTAAATCTGCCCTGGATGAGTGTGCTTTATCACAGTTTTTAGGATTACAGTGCTGCCAGAAGGAATGAAAATCTATTCCTTGCATTAAAAGGGTTGAGTAGAACACATCAGAAACAAAGTTTCTAGAGCCACATTCCCCTGGTACTAATCCTGGTGCCTTCTCTCACATCATAGCTGACTAATGTTGTTTTATCTTCTACACTTGATATACCTCCTCTGTAACTTAAATATAATTGTATTCCTTGCTTCTATTGCTGTAAATACTATGTCAATTTAGTAACTGTCTGAGTAGAAGTGTATTCCTTTGACTCAAAACATGTCTCTATATTGTCCCTGTCCTATATACATGCATGTACACACACACACACACACACACACACTCAGCAAGTGCACGCACGCGCACGCACGAGAGAGAACTTTAACTCAAACTTCTATGAAAGTCTTTTAAAAAAACCCGACATACTTTTGCACCCCATAAGAAGTGAGGAATTAAAAATCAAAAGAAGTGACGTATTGACACATTTTTCAGAATGAACAAGATAATGAGATTTGGATAAGTTAATTATCTTAGGAAGTTTTATGTAAACAAATGAAATAAGAAATAAGTTTTTGGAAACTACTTTAAGGAAAGGATAGCTAAGGAAATAACTTGTTCCGTAAATATATCTTTTCTCAACCTGCCAGGGTACCTGAAGTAAATTATACCTTGGCAACATTTCTATTTATTTGTGGGTTTTTTTCAAAGCACACTTGACATGCAAACACTCTGGAAAACCTGATTCTCCTGAAGTACACCACTTACTGATGCCTAAGAGTCCGTAGAAAGGCAAGTAGCAAAACGTTGCTAGATAAGGAAAGAGGACTTTTCAGCTCACGGATATATTATTCAAGCTTTACTATTGTATCTAGATTTTTTTTTTACTTTCTTCACAACGTGATCTGTAAAAGTCTACTAGACCTTTGCTGAGTTCTGACTTTATCAGTCTCCTGTCACAGTTATAATATAACAGAAATACACACCACTGAATTAATGTTGACTTATGACATCATGTATGTCACTAGAGGAGTACACTCCACCGGATTTTCATGACTAATCTTTTAGAAGTAAATTGATAGGTCTTTCTTCTGAGGTACTTATTATTCATGGACTCAACCTCCCTTTTTTACTAACAACTGAGTACAGTAGCAGTTTGCTCTACCCAAACATTCCTAGTTTCACATACAAAAGACATCAACACGGAGAACACACACACACACACACACACACACACACACACACACACACACACTGGAAGCCAGCATACGTGAACTCTCATTCTCTCTCATTCTGACTCCTCAACCTGTCATTTCTAGCTATGTGACTCTGAATCAGTTCTTTCATCTTTCTACATCTACAAAATTGAAACAAATTACATCTTCGCTTCCTCCCTCAGAATCAGTAGAAAGAATTAAGTGCCACATGTAAGGCAGGCAGTATTCTAGAGATCAGGTCTGTAAGCATCTGTATTTAGCTGAATAATGGAAGGATATCTTCATGGAAACCCAATATAAAGGACCTTTGCCCTAACTGAAAGCTGTATGTGTCATAGCCTTTAGAGCAGCTGACCAAGAACAGACACATAATGTTAGCTGTCCCTGAACAATGCTACCAACTCTGTAGGAAACCTCTTCTTTGTTGAGAAATAATCTTTGTGTCAGATATCAAAATTGTGTATAGCCATAAACTTGGCCTTCATTTTGCTTTGACTAGTGAGCCTACAACAAGTTCTTTCTTTGTAACCTGTACTATGTGATACAGGAAGGGTTAAATTTACTCGATGTTTTCTTAACATTCCACAAAACAGCCTCATCTTATCACATTATGTTATAACTACTCATTTATTTGCATGGTGAGTTTTCAAATATCATATCCTTATAGAGAAAATGGAATTTTGTGAAAATAGAGGATCAAGAAATTGAAGAAATCCTTATATAACTACCAAACTGCTGAGAACTGTGGCCTAGCCAAGTTAACACCTCACATCTGGGTTAGGTTCCTCTGGAAACTTGGTTTTACAGCCAGATACATTTTTATTTAATATTTTCAAAAGACATTTTAAATTGTAATTCTAACGAAAGTTAACAGAAAGGTTAGGTTTTTATTCATTCATTCTTGCACATTTTCTCTCCCTCCCTCTCCCTTCCCCTCGCCCAATCCATTTTGCAATGCACTTCTTGTTTCAGATTGTTGTCATGCATATAATGTCATATATATTCCCTTCAGATGGTTCTTCCCCTCATCATCTTCAATTTAATGTTCAATATTTATCCACTATTTTTCTATTCTCCCCACACTTACCCTCATGTCAATCTTATAACTGCAGCGCTCTGCAGTATTTGTCTTTTTGTGATCGAGATAGTTCACTCAGCATAATGCAAGCCAACTGCCCATCAAAAAACAAATGGATAGAAAAACTGTGGTACATTCACATAATGGAATATTACACAGCACTGAAAAACAATGAACCAATAAAACCTTTTATACCATAAGTGATCCTGAAAGGCACTTTAATATAAAATAGAATCAGCTGATTTTTTTTCACTATTGTCATAAATGTGATATGTCAGATATGTGATAATATATGAGGACTGTATTGGATTTTCCTTTCTATTAAGTTTAGAAGAATAAATAGACTATCAGAATTAACAATATCTGGTGGCACAATTATTGCTAAACATACAATGTTAACTAAGTCTGTAAAAAGTCAGAGAAGGAAGATGTAAAAGACAGGTTATGAGAAAAACAATCAAGAAAAGGAGTGACATCAAGTAGGAGTCTGTTTTACCTAAATTCAACTTAGAGATTTGGAAAAATAGGGTTTTAGGTGGATAAATAAGACAAAAAGCATGCAGGTAGGCAAAACAAAACCAGTTGGAGAATATTAAAGATGAAATTGGGAAATTAGAACAAATGGGAGGCAAGGACTATACTTTCATAAGGGAAAAGAAGGGCAATTGTGTCCACTTATCAGAGAGACACTGTTGCTCTTCAGTATGTTAGAGAGGTCCCTAACCACAGACTTTCCCATCGCAATAGGTTTTTTTATTTCCTGGCTACTGGTGCAAAGAGTTTTGACTGTGGAGCCGAGCAAACTGAAGCTGTGAACAATCTCAATCTCTTCGCCATCCAACTTGATGCTACCGATTGGTCCAGTGGTGAGAATTTTTGTCTTCTTGACATTGAGCCTCAGTCCATATTGAAGGCTGCAGTCCTTGACCCTCTGCTGTAAGTGCATGAGGTCCTCCTCAGTTTCAGTGAACAAGGTTGTGTCATCTGCATAACGCAGATTGTTGATAGATCGTCCACTAATCCTAACTCCACACTTCTCCTCATAGAGCCCAGCCTTTCGGATAATCTGCTCTGCATACAGGTTGAAAAGGTATGGAGACAGGGCACATCCCTGACGTACACCCTTCCCAATTTTGAACCATGCAGTGTTACCCTGCTCTGTTCTGACGACTGCCTCTTGGTCCACGTATAGGTTTCGCATTAGCACGATTAAATGTTCTGGGATTCCCATTCTTCTCAGAATCAGCCACAGTTTGTTATGATCCACGCAGTCAAATGCATTTGCATAATCAATGAAACACAGATAGACATTCTTCTGGTATTCTCTGCTTTCAGCTAAGATCCATCTAACATCAGCAACAATATCCCTAGTACCATGACCCCTTCTAAACCCAGCCTGGACTTCTGGCAGTTCTCGACTGATGTACTGTTCCAGTCCTTTTTGGATAATCTTCAGTAGAATCTTGCTTGCATGTGAAATCAATGATATTGTTCTGTAGTTTCCACACTCAGTTGGGTCGCCCTTCTTTGGGATGGGAACAAATATTGACCTCTTCCAGTCAGTTGGCCAAGTAGTTGTTCTCCAGATTTCTTGGCACAACTTGGTGAGCACATCCAGGGCAGCATCTGTTAGCTGAAACATGTCAATTGGTATACCATCTATTCCAGGGGCCTTATTTTTTGCTATTTCCTTCAAAGTAGCTTGAACTTCCACCTTCATCACCATAGGCTCTGGCTCAAATGCTATTTCATTAAATGCTTCTGTATCTGCCAATTCCTTTCGGTACTATGACTCAGTATATTACTTCCATCTTCTTTTGATACCCCCTGGATCATTTAACATTCTGCCTAAAGCATCCTTGAATGTAGCAACTCGAGGTTTAATTTGTTCTTCAGTTCCTTGAGTTTAAGAAATGCTGAACGAGTTTGGCCCTTTTGATTTTCCAACTCTAGCTCCTCGCACATTTCATTGTAGTATTTTGCTTTGTCATTTCGTTCTGCCTTTTAGAATCTTCTGCTCAGCTCTTTAGTGTCTTGGATTCTTCCTTGTGCTTTGGCTTCTCTAC
The DNA here is from genome assembly GCF_000299155.1 of Elephantulus edwardii. Lineage (NCBI taxonomy): Eukaryota > Metazoa > Chordata > Mammalia > Macroscelidea > Macroscelididae > Elephantulus > Elephantulus edwardii. The sequence continues at coordinate 6,414,723 of NW_006399870.1, forward strand.
ATTCCAGTGCAATCTTCAGAGTTTCTTCTGACATCCATTTTGGTCTGTTCTTCCCCTTCTGTCTTTGTAATGACCGTATGCACTCTTCCTGGATGATACCTTTGACATCCTCCCACAACTCATCTGGTCACAAAGCCTTGCTTTGGGATGAAGAAGTCACTAATTTTGAGAGACCCTTTTGTCTATTTTTCAGAAACCTAGTTAAATCCTGCAATGTTTGAGTTTCTAAAGGCAGATATCCAAACTCTATTTGAACCATAAGTTTGAGAAATCTTTTAGTTAGCACTAGCTTTGACAATAATCTGAATAATTAAGGTTTTCATAGCAACCATAATTACTACAGAAACACCTACACTAAAAACTGACAGTCCCAGTAATTCACAAGTGAAAAGTGATTGCATATATTTGCATAAGTAGAAATAATTTTTACTTCTGTGCACTATGGAATATGTCATAGTTATATTTACCAATGGACTGCATGGCAACTACACGTTGTAATTATTCGTAGTACAATTATGTTTTCCTCTCTGTAGTGGAAAATGTGCTATAGGCTTATCTCTATACACTCTGGCCACTCTACTGCCTTAACCTAGCAATAGTTCTCAAAATATACTTAGAACGCTTTAATTACAGATTCATCAGGGTGTTAAAAATGCAGGTCGAAAATCCTGTACTAAGTATAGATCCATAAATTAAGATGTGTCAGAAACACTATTCGAGGTGATTCTTGTACACTCTGATTAAAAGACTCACTCATATACAAAAACCATGAGAAGATGTCCCTTCTCCCAAGACACGGAGGTAGAACCGGGTTGTACATGAATAATCGTGTGCTTTTCCATCCTTTAAATCTTTTATTGATGAAGTTTTACTGCTATCTCAATTGACCCAGAAAACTACAAGACATATTTATAAGTTGGAATTAAATATTCTCAAGGTGAAAATATATGTGTGGCTCTTTATATGGCATGTAATGGGCATACCATGAGGTAAAATATGCATTTTTTTTTTAAACTGCCCATCTCTTAACTGTAGAACCAGGCCCACTTTGCCATTGGAGTAGCTTTTCATTTACTGGTTTTACAGATGATAATAATTACCTTTCTCCAGATGTTTCTCCTTCTAACAATTAAACTAGTGGGTATGTATGTGCCTTGTATTTCCTAATATAAATACACTACTGTCTAAAAGAACACTCCTAGCTTCTATCAAAGCTGCTTGCCACTTGGTCCAGTAGCCTTCTCCTGCTTTCCTCTGTCACCACCTAGCTGAAGTTTGCTAACTCTTCTCATCAGTCCCACTCTGTGTCTCACATACTCATGTCGATTAGTGTTAGTCTAGCATCCTCATGAATCACGACATTCTCAAGAGATGAAGCTGTCTACTACTTTCTCAAGAGATGAATCTGTCTTTTGCTGCAAGTGAGGAGGAATTAAAATATCTGATGCAGAAGATCAAGCACTATGGCTCTCAGTAGGGAATACATCTCAATGACAAGAAAACAGAAATTCTCACTACTGGACCAAGAGGGATATCATGATAGATTGGAACTGTCAATGACTTCATCTTACTTGAATCCATAATCAATGCACTTAGTACCAATAGTCAGGAGGTCAGGAGATGCATTGTTCTAGGAAAAGTCTGCAGTCAAGGACTTCCTAAAATTACTGAGGAGCAATGATGTTGGTTTGAAGACTAAGGTGCCCCTGATTCAGACCTTGATCTTTTTAGCCTCGTGATATGCTACTGAAAGCTGGAAAATGAATAAGAATGACTGAAGAAAAATAGATGCTTTTGAACTGTGGTGCTGGAGAAGAGTACTGAACATGCCATAGACTGTCAAAAGAAAAGATGTCTATGGAAAGTATAGTCAGAGTGCTCCTTTGAGGCAAGGCTGACAAAACTTCAGCTCATATACGTTGGGCATATTACGAGAAGAGACTGTTTCTTGGAGAAGGAGATCATGCTTGGAAAGGTAGGGCAATGGCGAAGGAGAGGAAGAGACTTAACCAGGTGGACTAACAAAATGAATTCAGCAATGAGTTCAAATTCAGAGATTGTGAAGTTGGCACAGGATAGGATACTTTTCAGATCTGTTGCTCATAGGGCTGCTGTGAGCCATACTGGACTCAATGGCACCTAAAAGCAAAGATAGCTGCTTCCTTTAAATGTTGGTTTTTGTCGTGTGCCACCGAGTTCCTTGCAATTTATAGTGACCCTATATGCAACAGCCCTAAACCCTGCTCTATCCTGTGCCAATCACACTACCTCCGACACACCCATCCCAATTACCCCAGTCATTGAATCAATCCACCTCATAGAGGGTCTTCCTCTCCTGCTTTGTCCCTTTACCCTCCCAAGCATGATGTCCCTCTACAAGGACCATTCCCTTCTTACAACATGTCCAAAGTATGTCAGACAAAGCCTCAGATTCCTTGCCTCCAAGGAACAGCCCACTTTAACCTTCTCCAGGATGAATCTGTTTGTTTTCTTAGCAGTCCATGGTACATTCAATACTCTTCTCCAGCACCACAGCTCAAAGGTATCAATTCTCCTTCTATCCTCCTTAGTCATTGTCCAACTCTCTGATGCATAACAAGTGATTGCGAAGACCATAGCCTGTATCAGGTGCACCTTAGTCTCCAGAGAGACACCATTACTTTTCAGTACTTTGGAGAGGTCACTAACAACAGACTTTCCCATAGCAATACGTCTTTAGTTTCCTGGCTGCTGGTGCCAAAATTGTTGATTGTGGAGCCAAGCAAACTAAAGTTCTGAACAATCTCAGTCTCTTCACCATGCATCCTGATGCTGCCAATTGGTCCAGTGGTAAGAATCTTTGTATTCTTGATATTGAGCCTCAATCCATATTGAAGGCTGCAGTCCTTGACCCTCTGCAGCGAGTACTTCAGGTTCTCCTCAGTTTCAACAAGCAGGGTTGTGTCATCTGCATAAGGCAGATTGTTGGTAGATCTTCCACCAATCCTGATGCCACACTTCTCCTCATAGAGACTAGCCTCCCGGATAATCTGCTCTGCATACAAGTTGAAAAGTTATGGAGATAGGACACATCCCAATTTTTTAATAATCAATTGATAGATTAGCATAGAAAACTAGTCTAAACTAAATTTGAACCTAATCTTCATAAAGCAGTTATGGCTAATATTGACTGTTGCATAGAATTTTGGGAAACCTCTCAGTAGTCAGCTCTTCCATGTATTTTTAAAAAATTAGTTATTTATTTCTACAAATGACTTTTTGGAGGCTCCAGAATATCATGGTTTATATGTAAAGTGTAAAGTGTTTTAAAGGTGATGGACAGTGTGAGTGAGTAAATTTTCTGTTTGTTCATCTACATTCTTAATAATAATATTATCTTTCATTTATAACTCCTTTCTTCTGTATGTACTGTGAATTATTGTGCAAATGTAATAATGCTGGATGGAGAAATCAATCATCTACCTTGAAGATCTAGAACTACAAAATACAGCTTCATTGAACCTAGGACTCCAGTGAGGAGGCAAGGACTAGTTAAAGATAGTGTAAGAAGACTACAGGTGCCTAGATTGAAGTGAGAAGGCCTGATGATACAATGGTTAAATTCTCAGTTGTTAACCTAAAGATCTGATGTTCTAACCCACATGCCAGACTATGTGTGGAAAGATGTCATCAGGTGCTTCAGTAATGTTTACAGGATTGGAAACCCTATAAGCTGGTCAACTGTGTCCTAAAGAGTTATTTTGAGTCTCATATTCTTTTTTTTTTGTTTTTTTTTTTATTATTAAATTTTATTAGTTTTAATGAACATTTACAGGGATTTTGGGTTTTCATTCCTTCATTGCTGCACCATTCTCTCTACCCTCCTCCCCAGTTTGTTCTTCTTCCCTGCCATCCGAATGTCTGTTTTAATTGTCCAATTGCCACAGTGCTTGTCAAAGTCAGTTCTGATTAATCTCCTTTGTCGGTGTGTCCTTTGCCATTCCCTATCACTCCTCCCTGAGAGAGACTTCACCCTGATTCATAAGGAAAAGGGGATGGCGTATTCTCTTAGCTACTTCCTGCTGAAAAGGGACACTGTGGGTTTCAGGGTGAAGATCTTCTCTCACTACTCTAAAGGGCCCCTTTGGCAGTAGGAAACACATAGACTATTATGGAGATTGATTTTGGAATTTAGATGCACTGTTATTAATTGTGCTTACCCGTACATGTTCATATCCTTGAAGATGTATCATGGGGGGGCTGCAACCTAGAAGACACAAATTTAACTAACAAGTTATAAGTACATGAGTCAAATATTATGGAAAAGTAAAAGAAAAGATTCTTTCATTGTTTTACAAACCCTCCCCCAGGTCCCCTCCACCATGTAGCCATCACTCTAGACTCCTGTGATGACAGAAATACCTAGTCACATATCTCTTTTAAACAGTTTTCTCCCTCCTCTGTTTCAGTGCAGTATACATTATTGAACACATCTTACTCAGTCTCTCCCCAACCCCGAGGTTAGTCCCATTCTACAACAGTGGCATCATGTAATATTTGTCGTTTTGTGACTGGGATATTTCACTCCGCATAATGTTCTCCAGAGTCAATCATTTTGAATAATATTGCAGAGTCTCATATTCTTAAACTCAGTAGAGACAGAAAATGGGTAGTGTGGAGACAGTAAAACCCCCTGAGATGGTTTACAGACTGGATGAAATAATCCCTGTTCAAAATTCCTCACATTGGCAAAAATATAACCAGCATTCAGTCCTTATGTAGCATCTTGACTCCCAAGTGCAGTTTCTCATAAATTGGAGATTCATCTTTAAATCCTCTATGCCAAAATTCCCAGTAGCTGTTTGCTTTAAGCACAGGTAGGTAATAGAAGTATATATGCGCACACACACTAATGCTCTAGTGGCAAGAAGCGATGCTGCAATACTGAAGGCATGTGGTTCAAATCCAAGGAAGAAGGATGAACGATTTCCTCTCATGCGACTGACTGCCTCTGAGAACCCACTGGAGGGTAAGCTACAGGTCAATTCCTGATTTTTCTTCACCATAGGGTTCAATACACACTCAGTCACTGATGTATCTGATGTTCTGAAAGCAAACTCTAGGCAGTGTGACTCCTGTGCCAGCTTTGTTCTCCAGCATCACAGACAGAGACTAGAATATCCCCAGATGCCAATGAGTTAAGAGTTCATTATTAAGCTATGAGCATAGGGTGTAGATTATTTTTTGTCAACTCTGTCAGTATTGGCTGTGTAAGCAAGACAATACCTTAATTACCTTTTTCTTAATGACTCATAGGCTTCAAAGGGGAAGTGAGCCAAAATGCTGCGTGGCATCAACTGTCATTTCCCATTTCCTTGCAATCTTTAGTTTTGTCCGTAAACAGCAAGATTAGAAATAACATCCACTTTCTCCCTAATGATGAGAGTCATACCTTCAAGTGGGCAAGGAAGTGTCTCTCTGTGACAGAGGGAAAGAGCCATGCAATCTCAGCTTGCTTGCAATAATGTGCAAGTCTAATTGCCATTGAGTAAATCTGTTACAACACACCGATCACTTAGTTCTTGAGTGGTGAATAAGGATGTACAACCTGGACCAGGGAATGTCTTTCTCTGAGTTGAGGACTTTGTTGGTTTATCTTTTTTTTTTTTTTTAAT
>NW_006399870.1:6421281-6427695 GCF_000299155.1 Elephantulus edwardii
TTTAATCTCTATAGTCATAGTAATTAATAAGAAAATATTCTAGCCTAGAAATTTATTTTCTTTTTCTCATTTATTTTCAGTCACTCATCTACACATTGTCTTGTAACAACAAATGCTATTGTACATGTTATTATTACCTTGTCTTATAAAAATCTTGCATACTCTCCCTTTTCCATTTTCTTTTCTTACTTTTTCTCCCTTTCCACTCAAATTCTATCCATAATACATGTCTTGTTACAGATTGTTAATTACAAGAAACATAATGTGAGGTTGTCCATCATTTCAGATTGGCTCTTCCTTCACATGTTTTAATAAAGTGTTCAAGATCTATCTAGTTTTTCATAGTCTCCTGCCATACCACTAGCCTGCTTCTACACTAATCCTTTTTTTATAACAGTGGTATTACACAGCATTTGTCTGTTTGTGACTGAATTATTTTATGTAGCATACACACACATAAAGAAATGTTCAAGGTCACTAGCTAGTTGTTGTTGTTGTTAAGTGTCATCGAGTTGAATATGACCCTTGCCTCCAAGAGCACTCTGGTTACACCTTTAAGACGTAACTATTTATTCTTTTGGCAGTCAAAAGAATATTCAGTACTCTTCTGCAATACCAGTTTCAAGTCATTAATTTTTCTTCTGTCTTCCTTTTTACTTGTCTAGCTCTTAGCAACACAGCAAGTGATTGAAAACACTATGGCCTGAATCAAGAAAGCATTTTTGTTGTTTGTTGTTATATGCCATCAAGTTGCTTGTGACTCATAGAGATCCTATGTGCAAAACTATGAACTCTGTCCTATACTCAGCCAATCTCACTGTTTCTGACACCCTTGCCCCTATTATCACAGTCATTGTGTCAATCCATCTCATCTAGAGTCTTCCTTTACTACGCTGTCTCTTACCCTTCAAGCATGATGTTCCTCTCCAGGGATTGGTCCATCCTTGCAACCTGCCAAAAGTATGTCAGGAAGAGCTTCAAAATCTTTGCCTCCAAAGAGCAGCCTGATTTCATCCTTTCCAGGATGAAGCTATTTGTTCTCCTAGTAGTCCATGGTATATTTCATGTCCTTCTCCAGCCCCACAACTCAAAAGCATCAATTCTTCTATCATCCTTAATCATTATCCAGCTTTCTTATACATGGCAAGTAGCTGTGGAGACCATGGCCCGAGTCGGTTGCAACTTAATCTCTAGACTGATGATCTTTTCAGCACATAAATTGAAAAAGTATGAAGGTAAGATGTATCCCTGGCATAGTCTTCCAGAAGCAAAGAATGCAATGATGCTCATTTGTATGAGAGCCCTTATATGCCATGGGAGTGGAGTGGAGAAGTAGGTTCAGAAAAAAATTAAAATACAATCCTTATTTGAGTTTCTAATATAAGACATTCTTGTTAAATAGGAGAAAAAAATTTCTAAACAGATCTATTGTAATTGTCTTGCATTACCCCAAATCTTTAAAAAGTTGATTGCTTCTCAGTATTGTCAAGTAATCTTGTGACTCTGAGTATGAGTCGTCCCTGAAGTTGGTATCATCCCTATAGCTAAGAATTATCCTCCATGCTAAACAGGAACATCAGAAGTTAAGGAACCCTTTTTGCCCATTCCTCCTCTAACACTAGTTCTAGGAAAAGATGAAAACAAGAGAGAGGTTTCCATATTCTTCCTCTGCATTGAACCACACAGCTCATGGCAGATGCAAACGATGTGCTTCCAGTGCCACCAACAACCTTCTGTCACATGTGCTTTCAAACTTGAGTCTTGTAAGCCTTTTACTAATAAAAGCATCATCAGATCAGAGGAAAACAGAGGGTTTTAGAGAACTTTATCAGACCATGACACACAGTTTTGTGGGTGAGTGTCTGGGGAAGACAAATGGCAGAGAAAGAGAAGTAGTACTGAGATTAAAAAAATCTTGATGTGTGTTGGCAATCCATTTTCAATTCAAGAAGGGAAAACCTCACAAAGGACTCATTGAGATGTGCAGGTCACTTTAAAAACGATGCATATTTATGTGGACTATCTGGCATTCCTGCCAGGCTGCTGCTTGTTATTTTGACTGATTGCAGGTGAGTGACTACACTACAATAGATAGCAGCCACTCACTCATTAGCTTCAGTAAGCCAAACAGAAACCTACACCCTGTTCTGACCACATTGCTGCTGGAGGTGAATATTCAGCAGGAATTGATCTTTCTTAATGAGAACACAGCTCAGATGGCTTTAATTAACAGCAGTAGATTTTTAAACAGTTAATTATTACAGAAGATTTGTTCAGCATGCCCCTCTGTGTGGGAGAGTTTGTACCTGCTTGCGAAGTTTACTGTGCAAGTAGTGCACATTTCAGTGAGACAGGGACAGTGATTGTGGCCAACATCTCTGAGCCTTCGGTAGCCTAACCAGGAGTGGTTCTTCAGATCAAGGAGAATGCTTTTGTAAAACACCTGATAGTGTATCCCTCACTCTGAGAGTGGTTACCCAGGGATTGCTCTCCAGCACACTTAGAGAAATAATTCCATCCCTGTTGCTGTGCTAGATGATCCATGGACATCGTGGGATGATGAAGATTAATGTTGTGTTGTAGCTGGGCAGAGCTGTCTGTTAAAAACAATATAGTTTCCATTTTCTACAACTTGCCTTTAAGAGCTCCTTTCCCAAACTCAATGAATATAATTAAGAATAGGCTGGAATGGACAAAAAGACATGATAATTGATCGTGACCTTTCTGTCTGACAGCTGCACTTAATTAACCTTTAGATTCAAATATCAAGTAGTGTTGACATAGAGAAGCATGGAGAAGCTGTGTGCTGACCCCACTTACTTCTGTTCACTGGAGAAACTGGTTCCCAGCTAACGTCGGGCTGGCTAAATCTTGATGGTCCCATTCTTATATCTGTTCAAGATTTGTTCATATGTTTAATTTCTTTCCAAATTCTCAGGGTCATGAGCACATTTAATGCTTGATGGAACAGGCTGGATGTAACAATCTAGTGCTAGTGTAATTTGTTGTTATTGTTGTTATGTGCCGTCCAGTCACTTGAGACTCATAGCGATCCTTTGTACATCAGCCCTAAACCCTGTTCTATCCTGTATCAATCGCACTGCCTCTGACACACCCATCCCAATTACCCCAGTCACTGAATCAATCCACCTCATAAAGGGTCTTCCCCTCCTGTGCTGTCCGTCCACCGTCCCAAGCATGATGTCCCTCTCCAAGGACTGGTCCCTCCTTACAACATGTCCAAAGTATGTCAGACGAAGCCCCAGAATCCTTGCCTCAAAGGAATAGCCCAGTTTAACCCTCTCTAGGATGAATCTGGTTGTTTTCCAGCAGTCCATGGTACATTCAATACTATTCTCCAGCACCACAGCTCAAAGGCATCAATTCTCCTTCTATCCTCCTTAGTCATTGTCCAACTCTCTGATGCATAACAAGTAATTGCAAAGACTATGGCCTGTATCATGGCACCTTAGTCTCCAGAGACACACCATAGTGTAGCTTGTAGCTTTCTGTTATTACACCTATAAATCGGAGTTCATGTCTTAGGTTTTCTTAGGCTGCTCTTTCAAAAGGTAACCCAAACTAAAATCTACAGACTAGATGCCATGTTCCTAGGAAATTAACGAACAGCAATAGCCTGGTATTTTGTTTTTATTTTTCTTTTCTTTTTTGGTCTCACTAGCCTACATCATTCACACTCATTCACAGTGACATTATCTTTGAGGATGAAGCCCAGTAGCTATAAGAATTACAAGAGGATAAAGGGAATTTGGGATTCTACTCAAACTTATTAAAAAAACTGAGAAAGCAGGAGCCACAGCTTTTTAGCATTATCTGTGTGGCTCAGGTAAACTGGAAACACAAGTTTTGTTTTGTCAGTTCTAATCTAAGTGATGCCACATTACTTATAGTTGTCCCTGAGAAATCACGTTGATCATGATGCAATTTGTGGTTCCAGGTCCAGAGGTTGAAGCATGATGTAAGGGGTCCTCTAGTAGCTTTTGTCCTCTGTGAACAGAAAGAGATTGTTTACAAGTGTCAGTCTACTTGATACCCTTCATTTGGGTGTGATTTCTCAGGAGTTTGTGTAAAACTAACAATAAAAGCTCAGTGAATTATCAGACTCTTAAATACAGTTTCAAGTACAATTAACATATCTTCCTCTATCTGATTGGTAATCTAGTTTTAAAAGAGCCAAGGTTTCCTGATCTGCATAGGAATAAATACAATACTGCATGATTTAAAATTGAGAAAAAAGTATGAGGTAGGAATATATTCTTTCACTTATTTAACTTACCTGTTGAACATTAATTCAAGAAAATGATATGTGAAGAGGAATGCAGCATCAGGATTAGAGGAAGATTCATTAAAGTTTGAGATATGCAAAGGACATAACACTCCTGCCTTAAAGTGAAGAAATGTGAAAAGTTTACCAAAATATGGACAGTCTCCTACAGTTTCCAATATTGGAAATCCAATATAGGGTTGCTTTGAAATTGTAAACAACTGGAAGCCTAATGGAGGAAAGAAAGCCCTTAAAACTGTATTAATACATAAAAGAACGATAAATAGATGTGAAAATGGTGTGACCTTTGTTAGTTTCTTGAGGAGGAAGAATCACCTTCAGCATCAAAAGCTAGAGGCCAATATGTTTGAGGTCAGACATATCTCCATCCCTCCACAGCACTCTTCTCCACTGAGTTTGATAATCCTTTGCTGTTGTCACAAAGAACTAACAGACAAAACTAGTGATTATGGGGTTTACTAGGGAAATAACAGGTTTTAATTTCAGCATGAGGAATGACTCTAGATGGAGTATTTTCAGCAGAACTATCTCTCAGTTGTGCTATAGGCAACCTCTATTTGGCCTTGGGCCCCTTGGCTTGGCCTCTGTCAGCCAAGATAATTATTACAAAGCTCTTTTAGCTCTGCTGACTGGAGTGTCCAAAGGCTCTGCAGGAACCTCTATTCCTGAAAACCCTAGACTCTAGCTCCCTGGACTTGCTTTTCAGGTAAATGCCTGGAAGCATCCTCACTCTGTTAGCAAGCTTCCTGCCCAAAGGTGCTAAGCTTTCTTTATGTGTCTGTGAAGCTCATTGCTCTGTCTTGCATTAGTCTCTTGATTCTGTTGTCTCAGCTGCTGTTATTTGTCTGCCACTGATTCTTTCCATCTGACATTACAGCTCTCTGTCTCTTAGGTTGAAGAATTTTTCAGCATATGGATCTGCTGTCCAAAGAGTATACTTACAACTCTTTCTTGACAGCAGTGAGATCCCAATTCATGCCTTTGGATGTCTTATTTAAAACAAACAAACCAACCAACAACTGTGATTTTAACAAAAGTTTACAGAAAGGTTAGATTATCATCCAATAATTTTCCTCCCTGTCCCTCCCTTCACCCTCTTCCAGTGCACTTTGTAATGCACCTCTTGTTCTAGATTGTTAATTATCAGACACTTAATGCCTAATCATACATTTCTTTCACAGTCCTTCATTTCATTTGTTACAGTGTAGTGTTCATTGTTTACCCATTAATTTCCACTTTTATTCCCCACCACATGTCAATCATATTTTGTGCAATATTTGTCCTTTTGTGAGGGCATTACTTTTTAATGTTATATAATATTTCATTGTGTGGTGTTTTCCTATCTATCCATTTGTTGTTGTTTTCATTTGTTCATGGGAAGTTGGATTGCTTCCATCTTTTTGCTGTTGTTAATAATGCAGCAATAAATATGGGTGTGCTTACTGTTTGAATCACAGCTCTGGTTTCTTTAGGGTATATTCTCATCAGTGATATAACTGGGTCAAATTATATTGGTATTTCCAACATTTTGAAAAAGTACTAGATTGTCTTCCATAGTAGTTATACCATTTTACACACCCACCAGCAGAGAATAAGATTTCTAATTTCTCCACAACTTCACCAGCATTTGTTGTTTGTTCTCCTGTTGAACTTCACTATTGTTTCTGGGGTGAGAGGATATCTTATCTCTGTATTTATTTGTATCTCTCTAATAGCTAGGAATTTTTGGCATTTCTTCATGTTTCTGTTAGCCATCTAAATGTCTTCTTTGGTAAAGTATCTATTGATATCTGTGTCCATTTTGTAATTTTTACTTCTAGGTGACTGACCCATTTTGAGAATTTTGTTTGTTTTTGTGTGGCATGAGTCTTGGTTTGTATGTGGGTCTTGCTTAAGTTTTCTGCGGATAGTTTTCCGATTTTGTCATTTTGTCACTTAACTGATTCTGTCTCCTTGTCAAAAATCAGTTAAACATTGGTGGATGAGTTGATTTCTGAGTTCTCAATTGTATTCCATTAATCAACGTGTCTGTTACTGTACCAGTACCATGCTCTTTTGGCCACCTTAACTGCGTAGTAAGATGCTAAAGAATTAAACTACACAATCAA
>NW_006399870.1:6427940-6429288 GCF_000299155.1 Elephantulus edwardii
ACATTTTTCTCTGCCAAGCATAGCAGATTCTCCAGAATAGGTAGTATTTTATGTCACAAAAGGCTCAATAAATTTAAATATGTCAAAATAATAGACAGTATTTTTTCAGACCAGAATGCTACAAATTTAGAAATCAATAACAAGAGGTTATAGGAGAAAAAAACATGCACCTGTAAGCTGAAAAGCCACCCTGCTTGCCCATGAATAGGTAATTGTTGTTGTTATTGTCATTGAGTCATAAACAACTCTTAGTGACCTTATGAGCAAAAGAACTGAACACCTCTATAACTTCCATTGTTTCTTCAAGTTCATAGAGGTTTACAGAGGCAAACTATTTTGAATGGATGCCAGTCCTGCTTCCAAGCTGAGTGGATAATGTTGCTGTTGTTGTTGTTGTTAAGTGTCGTCAAGTCATAGATGACTCAGAGTGACCCTATGAATGAAAGACCTGAACACTATTCAGAATGCGGAGGCAAGCCATTTCAGAAGTGAAATGAAAATGTTTCTTGAAACAAATTAAAATGAAAATACAATTTACCAAAACTTCTGGTAAACAGCCAAAACAGTACTTAGAGGTCAAAGCAATAAGCAAATGTACCAAAGAAGAAATAATAACATCTTACTACTTAACCCAGCATCTCCAAAAAATAGAAAAAGAGCAGCAAGAAATGTGACAACCTCTAGAATAAAGGAAATGATAAAAATATTTTTTAAATGAAGAAATAAACAATTGAAACTATCAAGACTAAGAGTTGGTTTTTCAAAAAGAAGGTCAATAAAATCAGTAAGCCACTAGCAATGCTAATCAAGGAAACAAACAAGACACAAATAATCTGAAGAAGAGATAAAAACAACAGTGATGCAACAGAACCATTGTCATACAAACTTAAAAGAAATGGTCAAATACTTAGAAACTCACAACTCACCCAAAGTGGCACAGACTAAAGTAAAACACCTCAACAGATCACAAAAGAAGAAATTAAACAGGTTCTATAAAAACATACAAAAACAACAACAGCAACAAAAGCCCTAGCCCAGATGGGCTACCACACATCTCAGAGGTCAAGAAGTCTCTTCGAGTAAGAATATATGATTAGGTATTACTGTCATGACAGGAGTCCAGAACAAAGGCTGCATAGCAGAGTGGACTTGGGCATAGGGATTGTACAACAATGAAAGAATTTTTCTTTTACTTTTCAAAGAGAAGAGTGAACTGGAGCAGGGAGGATGGACAGGAAGAAAAGTGCAACAATGAATGAATGGAAATCCAAAGTCTATAAATTTTCATTAAACTACTAATAATAAAAAAAATAAGGAAAATAAAACCCACAAAGAAATTGTATAGAAA